>NW_019211454.1:61198474-61442392 GCF_002443255.2 Varroa destructor | reverse complement strand
ATATAATCGAGCTATAACCGACAGCGCAACACGAATAAAATTTGCTAATATTGGCGGTAATATTAAGCTGCTGAGATTACTGCGCCACGACAGCAGAACAGCTGGAACAGGATAACCGTAAGGACCGATCCAAGTTATGTTAGGATAACTGAAACATAAATACTACAAGAGTTGACTAAAAAAGCCACACAGGAAACGAGAAAGCTCTCTGCCCAAAATACTATTTTTTTGCTTTCAGTATATATATATATATAGCTCTAACTTATTCTGATTCCTGTAACAATTTAATAATAAGTTACTACATTATTATACCGTATATATTTTCCTATAAAGCAGCGTTCAAAAGAGATCACGTCAAAGAAAAAGAATGAATAGAAATAAATTCGGAACGGGTTAAAATTGTCAAAGTTTGGAACTGAAAAAACACCTGAAAATTCTTAGCTTTTTTTTTTTTTATACTGAGCTCCCTGTTTTTTCAATGAATAATTTAGATCAAATTTAAGGGGAAGAAGTCCTCCAAAGATGGAGGTTGGCTTGCGACCGCTGGCCAAGAAAAATCTAGGACACAGCCTGAACCGTGGTAAAAAGAACTCCTCGGAAGCGCCCCTCTCTGGGAACTTCCGCAACGAGTGACGTCTAAAGGCAGGGGATATGGGCCCAGCTAGGTCGGAAGTAAAGAAAAATTCCGCGAGAAACCAAAACCGCATCTCCCGCAAGCTCTAGCTTTATCGCTGGTACCACTGCTCTATCTCTAAATCTTGAATCGCACAAGAGATTTTGAGGAGGCTCTTGACTTGATTTGACTTTTCAAGTTACGCTGCTGCTCCTGCTTGGCCTTGACCGAATAAAGGTAGGCACGGTAAGATAGGACAACAGAACGACCGTCGGCCTTGCGGAGTTTGCTGCATCTCCAAAATTGTTCAGTAGGACCTCTGTTCTGTCCATTTAGAAGATTCTTGATAGTGACTGGAGAATGCTGAAGTGATGCGCAACGCAAAGACAGTTTTCAGTTTATCCCCTTTTCCTCCCCTAAGGACGCTGTTTAGCTACTGGCTTAGTAGGAGGGAAAAGTTCGAGTGTTCTGCAATCGGAATAAATTGGTTGTACCTGATTGGCGACTTGTACTATTAAGGTCTGTTACATACCACCACGTTATTATTAATATTTTAGCGAATAAAAAATAATTGTAATAGAACCAATAATATTAAAGGTATACATAAAAGTGATACTGTTGTACACCGTAAATAAGTTTTCTATTTTCTTTATCCTCATTACACATATGACTTATGCGTATCTTTGCATTAAGCTTTGCTTTATGTGTAAAGCAGTTCAATGTAACAATAAATAGGGGTTTCATTGTCAATAAAACGGCAATATTTTGAAGTGTGCCCACGAAGTGATTTCGGCTCAGTGGGAGAGACGGACAATCTAATACTGCAGCACTGAAAAAAATATAACTCTAGTAGTGCGCAAAAATTATTCAATCACCCGTTTTTCCTGTCAGATCTTCCCACCTTTTCTTTTTCTCCAGATATTTTTATTGTTTATTGCAAGCAGATAACACAGATTTCTATCTTATTGTTATCTTTTTATAACCTAACGTGCGATAACTACATGATCAGCTGTTAGAAGTGCACGATCGCCTTGTAACCAAATAAAGCATTCTACACGTTATACCCTGTTTGCGAATCTATTACCCAATCCATATCATGGACGCAATTGATAAGAATCTCACTATGCGACGAGGGCTTTTATAGCTCTGCACGTGTATCTGCGTGCATCTCTCTTTACGAATGGTCAACTGTATCTGATAACGTTTCCTCAGACGGCACCTTTCTAAAGTGTAGAAAATGTTTCAAGTCGTACCAGGCCGAAGAGCACCGGAACCTCGTTTTAGCAAAAAAATAGGGTCACCCAGACATAGGGCTGCGCAACGGCGGAGATAAGAAGACCTTGCTCGATTTCGTTTCTTTTCGTAGACATCCTTGACAGACGCACGGCGATCGGAAAAGGCGCTAACACAGATAGACCAAAATTTACGCACCCTTCCATACACGCAAAGGTTACAATTGAACGAACTTCCTTTACAAGGAAGATGAAGAAACTTCAAGGGGTAAAGGCCGAAGACGCTGATTTGACATTGATAGGCAGTGACAATTACTTGAAATGAAGTCTTAAACAAAAGCTTCAAGAACGGCGACTCGCTGCAAATCAGATGGGTGTTCGAGAGAATCAAAGATGGTGACACAAAAAGAAAATGTAAAAAGCAACAACTGCGTCTCTTTTGTATAATATATAGAGACGAATACAGGTATCAAGCTGCATATACATTTTCGCTAATGTGCAAACCTGCGTAATCAGGCATTTTTGTTGTTTACTTCGGTCTTCAAATTTCGACACGTTATATTAGATTTGTACAAAGCTAAGGGCCACCTTTTTTAATGTTCCCGTTTACCTCTCGACTGTATGTTAACTTCTACATGCTTTTGGAGAGCGCTTGCTTTCGTCCATAAATCTGTGGAAATTTTGTTGTGCAATAAACGGAACCTCACGCAGATTTCTGACTGCAAATATGGACGTCTTAAATGAAAAAAAAGAGCATTTTAGACACCCACTCTCTTTTGCCTCTTACCGAGCTCAGAAGCTGCCGAAGCAGCCTGGGGTATTTGTACTATATACGGTTAGAACTTTATAACTGAGAGGAGAGGTTTGATAAGTTTGGAGGTAAAACTTTAGACTGTACCTCACATTGGTCGGCCACCCGATGTCGCTGAGGATTTCGGATGACAAACAAGCTTTTAATTAAGCTAGAAGATACATTATGAACGCGAGGTTGAATTCAGATATCTTAGGGTATTGAATTTGTGCCCGAAATCTGGGTGTGCCGTGAACTAGGTAAAACGCACAAATGCGGCCTCTCATTGAGCCTCGATATCTCGCAACGCGCAGCCGTTATGACAGGTCTCTACAAAAAAATAATTAGAGGTGGCGAGAAGTACTGTGTCTAAATAAATATGAAGCAGCAAATCAATATTATAAATTTTAGATTACAATACCGGTACATAAACCATTAGGGGACAGTTAATTCCTGGCATGAAACGAAGTAATGATCAATCAAATCTCATTTATTCACTTTCATTGGTAGTCAAAAGTGTTGTTCATACGGATCAACAATACAACGTCCTCTTATCAGAACCATTTAAAACAGCTTGCGTTATACGAGTCCTATTGGGTTTACAAAGTCAATTTAAGAGATTTGACAGACATCCTGAAATTAATACCAGAGAGCATGGAGTGGCATAATATCTGTCACAATTTCCCCCGCATCTGTAACATCTACATGTATCGTCAAGTTCGCGGGAACCTGGCTTCCTGCAGAGCCTGTGATGGAACCCGTGCACTGCATATCGAGTGATGACATTTTTGTTTATCGGTTTGTCCCTTTACACTCGTTGTTCCTCGTGGCACTCGAAGCAAAGGAAGTTTCATCAATCTCTACGAATTTCTGTGTTCAGCTCCTAAGGTTAATCTTAAAGTCTTCCGTTGCTAGGAGCCCAAAGCGACATAGGTCCTCAGGCAAGTGGTGAGTCGGCTAAAAGACACGCGAGGCGGTTCTAGGTCGTTATGTATAGTTCCAACACTCTTTAAAAGAAGAACACTTTGACACGATTAAACCGCTTGAAATTCTCCACTGTAAGGTCTTATTAAACCACGCGTATTCCATACATTATGTTCGAAGTTATTTTGAGATCGAACAATCTGGGAGTGGTCTCGAGGGGCAAGTGACGAGGCGATTCGATTGCCCTTGCGGCCAACGTTGCCCTTTTATATCTTTTGATAACATGTGCAGTTAAATTTCCGCTGTTCGTGGCGAAAGGCACATATATATAAGTATGGAAACTGGTTTACATAAGCAAGAGGCGAGCTACAAGGTATTAGTCGCCGCTATCGCGCCTCCTCCTTTAAACTTCATCGCCTCCGTTTTGATTAGATATACTGTCAGTTATGCTAAAGCTTGTCCCTCTTGCAGTTTTTTGCACACGAAATAATTCAGACTATATTTGCTTATACTCTTATTTGATCAAAGAGGTCTTTCAGCGAATTGGAAAACGAGCGTGGGCTAAGCCACTATAGCGAAAATTCAGCCTTTTCGGCATCGATGGTAATTGTTTTCGCTTTTAGAATAGCAACGAGAAGGTTGAGCATATATTCAAAAGGATACCCAGCTCGGCCAGCGTAAGCATAACCTCGTCGCGCAGTACGCGATGAGGTTAGTGTTGTCTTGACGTCGATCATCATTCTGCACGCTGCTTCCCCTTTCCATTTGGTGAGATCCCTTCTTTCTACGCTATAGCTAAAAAGCGCACGGCGTCTAATGCTGTATCCGTTAACGCGAACGTCTGTGAAAAGTAATTTATAGGGACCGAGGAACTAATCGAGCGAGCCGCTGAACTAGCGTACTGTGTTAACCACTTATCTGGTTGACGTGCTGCATCGGCCATCAAACGAGTCTCTAGCTGTTCAAGGCATTGTTGCCCCTATGATAACAAGTTTTTCGACAAATAATTTTAGAAATGGAAGTTAAAGGGTAAAATTCGGGCTGTATCCCGGCTATAAGCTTGAAGGCCATCTGGGCCCTCCGCGTAAGGTTGCAAGTATAGTCAAACTATGGCTTATGCTTTCGGAGAGGCGGAGGCACTGTACTGTAAACTGAACGATTTCAACCAGATGCTGGGTATAAGTTGAGACGTTCACCAGTAGAGTTCAACAAGAACTTCGTTGGTGCATTTTAGGAGTTTGTTTGCATCTAATAGTCGCGACGGCGTTTGACGTCTGACAGGCCGTGGTAGGTCGAGCTTGGCTGGCGGAGTTGGGAGTTGAAGTCGTCGGCAATGACTAGGAAAGGCGCAAAGTTAGAGGTCACCGAAGCACGGCGTGAGGTCGCCTATTTTATACTTGTAGTGGCCTTCACCAGGGCAGTCTAGTTCGTTACTCCTCATCGGAAGGCAGTGCACGAAACGAGATGTGTCTGCCCCCGGAATTTAATCTTGACAACATTGTGTCAACAAGCTTAGTAGACAACACGCTAGTACTACACTATCACAAAGACAGTATGATGCCAAAAAAGGCAATGGGTATCTTCGAAAAATGCGCCTAAGTCCAGAGTTAAGCTAGACGTTCATTCCGAAGAAATCGTGATTCGCGTATGCTGGGCCTGAAAAGCTTTCATACACTAGGAAATGCTTGACACAAACAACATGACCAACTATATCGATCGAACGAGGTTATTCAACAGGAAAAGCCTATTAGACGAAAGTATCCTTCTTTATAAGAATGTCTGGCCACGCATTGCAAATGTTTCGAAAACCGGTCTATAAGATTTGAGTGGGGCGTTTTTGTGAGCCCGTCACCCGTTCCAAATCTTGCGCCTACATATTACTATATTTTCTGGTCATTGGCAAATGAAATTAGTAAGCAATATTTGACAGCTGAGATAGAGCTCAGAACTTGGTTCAATGAGTTCTACAATAGCAGAACTTTGGGCGAAGAGGAATAGGAGAACAAGAGGTATAAGTAAATTGGTCGAGAGATGAGAGAAGGTCATGACGAATGACGATGATTATCTCATAAATCGATCTGTTGCTAGAATTTCAGTGGTGCATATTCCGTTAAATAAAATATACCAATTTACTAGGACATGCCCTATATTTCAATGAGCGAAATTTCTAATGTGAATGAAAATTAATTCTCTTAATACATTATGTGTGATTATATTAATTTTTTTCCAGAAGCAAGCAGACAAAAAGCGAGATGTAAAGTACAACACCTCGATAAAATTTATTGGCCATTAAGATTGTTTAGCATTTTGTTCTTCATTGTAGATTTCTTTAATAATTAAATGTGGTTCTATGCAACTTATAAACCTATAAAACCCTATAAACAAACCTATAAAATAAGAATGAAATATAAAGTATCATACTATGAGTCATAGAGCCATAGATAAAATGTTTTTTACGGCTATAGTGAAAGAATTGCGCCAACGAACTACCGCTTTTTCTGACACTATATATTATACTAAGTGATGCGCAACAGCGCGAACGTAATACGATGAATATGATGAAAGTGGGATGATTTTTTAGGTATTTTAGTCTACTATAAGGTCTTCGTTTGTTGTTTTGATTGTTTGGGTCTGCCTGCAGTTCTCGTTATTTATTATTAGCGAAGTGTCTAAAGCTGCCATATATGAGTGGCTATTGGAGCCAGTAACACCTTTGCTTTGGTAGCACTCATCAGTTGTTTACAATTGAAACAAAACAAGAACGTCTTTTTACGTATTTGACAGTTATGCGTTTTTGCTCCTCCCTATAACAGCCACTGCCAAAGCCCCGCCTTAACTTCTCACCGTCTTGTCGAATTTATAGCTGCGAATAAAGCGACGCCAGTATGATATTCTGTCTATACAACTTGCACGTCGTGTACTTTACTCGTCAATCGACAATGGGCGGCCAGTCAGCCAAGATGTAACAGGGACAAAATGGATGATGGCGTCTCTTAGGCCTCGGTGGCCTTACTGCAGGAATGAAAATACTTGTCCCTCCTGTAGCTGGGAACGATTTACAGATAGCGACGTCGCCGGATTCACTGACTGTGTTGTTGTCCTGTCTATCTTCTCGAATCTGATCATCATGAACGACAAAAAATCATAAAAAATGCATCGTCATAAACATAGTTGGAGGAACAATTTTGCCTCTGAGACACGAAGATATTTATTTCGTCTTGAGTCTCGTAAAAATGAACGCCATTAACACTGATTAGCATGGGATTGAACGGGTCAGTTGAAATAAGTTCGGTCTGTAGCCCGTTGAGAAGACTTGGTTGCAGCCAAAAGCCAATTGTGTATATAATACCATTTTTCGAAAATATAAATTGTATATTTAAAAAAAAAACAACGATCCACTCTTATTAAATAAGCAGATTTTTTTTCGCAGATTACGTTCTTCCATACTTTGTTTGGAAAAGGCATGAATAAAATAGAAAATTTTCCATACATATGCCTACTGCTATTGTAGATAACACACACAATACAAACACATCGAATTCTCGACCTATAAAGCATGGCGTCGCCGACATCATCACAACTTTTATTTAACGTTTCCTCAGCTCAAAGCTCAATGATCCCGCTAGATCGTCGTGTATCCGCCACTGCACTCAAGTTCTTCTTTGCAATGCTATTGCCACCAGCTGGATTCCCGTTGTGACGATTCGTAGCACCCTGATGGCCGAAGCCGGAAAGACAACACACAAATTACAGCATTCATAGCGTGATCGGCATACGTCGCGGATTTGGTTTGCGACTGAACAGGAAGAAGAATAGAACGACAGGGGCAAGAGGACCGACGAAAACCACGATGTCGACGGCGGGCAGAGGTCGGATGACCGCCAAAACAGCCAGGGTTTCTTCCTTTTTTCGCTGACTAGTAGCTTCTTTCATCCGCCGCCTATTTAAGCTTTTCTACATTCTCCACTAGCACCCCTGAGGGCTATCGTTAGATTCTGCACTGGAAGCTAAAAGGGGTATTAGTCAGTGTCACCCTACGAGCGGACCTTGGCTGGATGCCAGAGAAAAGAGCGGTCACCATCGCTCTGACCGCTGCAAAAGCGTATGGCCTACGCTAGGCATACGATGGAACCTAACATGTCGACCGAGTATACTACTTTATGTGGTATGTAGTAGTCAGGGGACAAGAGCCAGGGGAAAGCCTAAGCCTAAAGTTCAATCGATCAGTCTTGAAGAGCAGTAGTACGAAGAGGTAGTCCAGCGCAGAGGCGCGCATGCAGGAACATACGATGAGATACACTGGAGTGACGAATACAGGAAAATATACATGGCACATGGGGTTATTCTTATACGCAGACCGGTATGTTTGCACTAGCTACATGCTAAGTTGCCCGTTCTTTCGTCTCAGCTATCCCGAATACACGTTAGATACATAGGAGCGGCGGCGATTGTAATCTATCAAACGCTTTCAAAAGTTTCCATTGCTTTGTTTGAATTGGTATTTAGAACGTAATCGACGAGAGCGTAACTGGTCACTAAGTAACTTCGAATCTTGAGTTTTCGACGAATCGCGACATGCTTCAGGAAACGCCAAGCACGCTATTATGCTGGTGGAGCATCGCAGAACCCATGAGATACAGGGTTGCATGGCTTCCAAGTGGAATTATATATAAAAGTATGAACCCCTAACCTTTGTCGACCTTGAGAGAACGCTCAGTGAGATGCACCGCTGGCCATACCGACATCAATGCGCGCTTTGGCTGATCTGGCGCGACATCGCATCTCGCTGATTAGAAATACCCCCAATACATGGGGATATAATTTTTACTGTCGACACCACCAGGCCATCGGTAAATCACGATTTAAGCCCTGAATGATGTGCAGGCGATCCTATTTACATGCCAAACCGATACCTTCTTAAAATGGCTTGGTATAAAATAAATAGCTTCCCTTATCCCAAAAAGATTCCTTACGCTAATTGTAAACTTAGCTACACTGAACCCAATTATATGGCAGTGTACAGGATACAGCATCTAAATGTGGTTCTTTATTGTGTTTTGTTTCCCAGTAGGAACAGATATTTGAACTATACTTTACGTGCACTAGAAGTGTTACTTCTGGCAGTCAGCTTGAATTTTAAATCTAGATTACTTACTATTCATTTTTCAGAAAAATCCTTCTTTGACCTTCAAATAAGTTTTTAGTAGTAACTGGGCAACAATATGGATATATAGAGAAATTAAGTTTTTGGCTGATACTTAGCTAAAAAACCTTCAAATGCAGGAGCGCACAATATCCAAAAAGTCCAAAAGGCGCAAAATGGCTAAATGGCGCAAAAGTTTTTTCTATAAATGAATTGCCTATCTATGAACGGTTGAAGGCGTTTGGCAGATCACGACTGTAACCGTTTTTCCTTCTACGTATCCTAGGATAAACTGATTTCCGTTATTTCCGCATAAAGAATTTAGGTGTATCAAGCATGAAGCTGTTTTCTGTTCTTGAGCGTGTCAAATCACAAACTTATTGCCATTTTTCGGCCTGTCTAATGAAAATCTTTCTAAATTTTTTTATCCGCTTAAAATTTTTGACTTGTTGCGTTGCCGTGGAAAGGACGAACTTTTTTTTTGTACCAAATGAACATACACCTGTTAAGATAAATGGCTCGCCAGAGTCTGTCCCGACTCAGATGCCATCTTTCTTAAGTACGAGGTATATACCATATATATAAATGATTTATTATATATAGTGAACCTTGTTGCAACTGTACGCTAAAGGCACTAGGGCGAACATACCATTTTATGGATGAAGCTTGCGAGCCGTGAGTGACCGCGTCGTTTTGAAGGCCCTTCTTGGAGTTGGGCTAATAGACAAACATTTAGTTTGCTCATTATTGCTTGTTATTGTTATAAAGATTATTTGAATTTTCAACCTGTTAATATCTCGTCGTAATGAATCGCCTAAGACCTATGTCACCCTTAGTACTATGACAAATAGAATCGTAATATTCTCTTGTTAGTTCTTATCTCGCCCTCATTCATCTAGATAAATTATGAGTATCGATATTTGGTAGAAACTTAAGGTTAATATGGAGTAATAAAAAAAAAAAAACTATATTGTAAGATATTTGATTAAAGCTTATGTATCATGTACATGTCAGTTTATGCGGCCTTCTATTGATGTTTTGACATTGATCAATTAGACACTTTAATGTTAGTTAGTCGATCATATGTTAAAAAAATAAAAAGAGGCTATTTAATTTACTATTAAAAAATGTTAACAAAAAAATGTATTTGTTCCAGCAACTTAATTCCAGAATAATAGATCCTATTAACTTAGTTTATTACAATTGAAGTTTTTCTTAAATTATTCTTCACTATTTTACATTGAAAGGCTCAAACGAACATGGATTAAGGGAACGACCGCTCTACAATCGGTGAATATATATATATATATATTTCTATGTATTGACAATGTTTGAGCGTGACCGTTCAGCCTATCTGATTGAACCACGCATTAACACATGTTAACAGATTATAACAGTGGTGCTTTTATTCTACTGTGCTATAAAATATATTCCAGCATTCAAATGTGCGCGCGCCTGGCATCAAATTTGATAATTATACATCAGGACACGTTCTAGTTGAGAAAATTCTCTTCCTAACAGAGATCAGAATGAAATCGCAAGGACTCTGCAAATTTTCGCTGTTATTAATGCTGAAGGCCGCAGGACGAAACGATGAGTTTTGATCTTCAACTCGTTAGATATTCGTGTTTTATTTCTTAATCAAAGTTTGCAGTGATATTGTCCAACGCAGATCCTCCTCAGTATTAGTATGGTTTCAAGTAAAAAAACATACTTCACTTCCGTTTAAGTTGCCTCTGGGGTATCAAACGTTCAAGTGGTTCTTGTGTGAGGTAATTAACATCAATTGGCCGGCCGGTCACTGTATGATTTTTTTCCAACCTGTTCCTGACCATCCTTTTGCATACATACATTACCACCTAAAACATCGAACCGAAATCACCAATAGCCTCCAAACAGCGAATTCTAACTGCACTAACTGCTTCCCGTTTGAAGCTCACCCATTTGTACTTATTGATTAAACCGTATGATTTGTTCTCCGAAAAAAATGCTCTGCCATTTCTCTCGACTGATCCTATTCCTACGTTTAGACGTGATCGCTCATTGCGGGGCACGTTATGTCTCCTAAGGAATTGCTTGAGTATCATTGGTTAGCTTCTCTTTACATTCGCTTTATTTCCCACAGTCTTCGTGAAAAATCAATTTTGGCATTATGATTGCTTACTTAACAAAAGTATGGTCTTATCAAGTCCCAAATTGAACGTAAAGATCGCATTTCGCGTGTCCCAATTCGTACACTAGATTTACTTTGCCACCAAATAGACCATGGTTTTTCCGTTAACTTACTTCTGTCCAGTTCTTAAGCTAAAAGTGAGTCCGTCACCAAAATGGCGGCCAGCCAGCCGTCAGCTACTCAACAAATGTACAAGGCGTATATATATATTCTATTGGCGAAGATCAGGTAACTTTTGAAGCGTAAATACCATTAGCTAAACACTACATTAACAATTTTAATAATCATTATGATGTTTTGATTGCTTTTTTTTTTTTGTTAATTGACCGTCACCCCTTGCATGGCCGGTAAGTTGAAACTACGCCGGTCCTATATTACCGATGAGCTCTACGGTAAGACACTGATTTCAAAGAGGCATCTAATTCCTATCGGCACAATCAGCATTTTACAAGCAACCACTATCATTTAATTGGTAGTGTTCTGACCAATAAATTAGCTAGTTGATCTTCATTACCAATGCACGTGTATTTTCGAGAGTTAAAAATCCAGAAATAGAGGCTAGTTTTTATCTAATATTTGTGAGAGAGAAAGAGTTCTATGTAGCTGTAAATCTGTGTTAAAATCAATAAAAAAAAAAATTAAATGATATCAATAAAACTGTTTATGTTATACTCCAGATAAAATTAAATTTAAAATGATAGGCTCACCAACTTTACGCTTACAAAAGCATGATTTATCTGATAATTATGATTTTTCTTAATCTTAATCATTACTCAAAATACCGAACGTTAGTTCCAAACGTCATCGAAAACTCTCCACCTTAACCTGAAGTAATGATGGATGCAAATATGGATGGCAAAAATGAAACTTGCTTGAAACGGAATAAGTAGCACAAACCTGAAATTTAAATTTACCTGAAACCCACGACAAATTAACCATAGTCCACACGTCCGTCTCGCGTTCATAAATCTTTAACACCACTCAATATTAAGTAAAGCCACCCTTCAGATATTTATTCAGGCCTTATTCTACTTATATAGACAGCAAATGACCTGTGAACGAAGAGCACAAAAATAATTTGTTCATATGACCCCTTTTTATGAGAGTTCACACTGCCTCCCTCTTCTGAACAGGAATCAATTCAAATACCCACTCGTGTTTCGGTCACAAAAACGTCCCTATGTGTGTGTATGTTTGCCTCTTTAGTTCTCGATAATCGAAGTTGTTCGCTGAAGAGCGAATGAATACAGACAGAACGTGAGAAAAACGCGACGAACAGAAGTTATGCGAAAGGTACAACGACTCGACCTCACTATTCACGTGAGAGGTTGATGGCGGTAGCCTGTGTGGGGACGCATAAGAGTGAGCGACGAAGCTTTAAAATCAAATTAGAAACATTTGCAATTCTCAGCAGAGTATACCCGCACTTCCAGTGTGCTAACGCTAGGTGACTGGCTCTACGACCTGCGTTTTAGGTACACATCACACATTTTGATGTAGAATCGCACAGCACTCCGATGTGCCCCATCGTCCGCTCGTCTTCCCCGTCACCGAATACATGAACGAGGCCAATGCCAGCGCAGGGGTAGGGATTTCTCCTTGTTCCCACTTATGTTCAGTGAGTAACTACGTAGCCGCTTGAAATCGGCCCCCCTTCATTGAGAGCGCCGTTGATCTTGTCCCGCTACTCGTGCTTCTACTGTCGCTGTTGTGTTTTCAGACACACAACGAAAAAGCGACGGGCTTGGCAACCGAGTGACTCGTGGAAACGCCGGCCCGCCTCGCGCCACTGAATCCGCCTCTCATTTCTCATTCGCTTTATTCTCCTTTGCCTTCGTCTGACTCCATGTGCCTGTCTGTCTTTCTGACTATTTCATCCCGTCGAACAATTCCATGCCTCCTCTCCCCTTGTGCAATGTCCTTAATACATTTCCTCCTAAATACACATTATACCCCTCCTCATACAATGGCAGGCGTAGGGCTGACGCGATCAGGCTGAGCAAAATGCCGTCGCAGGCCAACACACACTACTGGTTCTGTATAAACGGCCTTTACTACTAAGTCAGCAATCTGCCATTGCGCCAGTTCGCGCATGTGTGTGGTCGGCCGACAGATGTAGGTTTGCCCTCAAAGAAAAAGTGGCACGCTGCGCGAAGAAGAGAATTCAAAGAATAATTATTTCACTAGGAAGCAAGTAGAAGCAAGAACTGGGAGCTGAGGACAATGGGACAGCGGAGGGGGCGCGCTCGGCCAAACGACAGAGTCTTTTCACCTCCACAGTCGTTATCGCTTCCGTCACCAGGAATATCATCGTCATTGTTGATTTTTACCGATTCGTTTCCAGAGTCTGTAAGAAAGCTGCACACATGATGCTAGTAACTCCTGCAACGGTGGACGTCACCTGATTGCAGTCGCCTGAGTGGTAACCCTTTTGTGCGTCGTTGCAATTGACACAGCCCGGATGCAGAGAACGGCCTACGTCGTACGGTGCTAACTTATGTTCTCATTTGAGAGACGGACTCAAGAGAAAGAAAGAGACAGAAATTGTGATAGCCTAATATATTGTTTGTAGAGAGACTACAGGTTATTTTAGAGTTTCGATTACTGCCTTATCATTCGGTCTTTTCCGTTTATCATATCTACGATCACGTACGATGCGCACGGGTCACAGGAAATCTGCTAGAAGTCGTTGCTGACTCAACTCTGGCAGGTGGGTAGTTAGGAGTCAGATGCGCCGTTGAAATCAAATTTGCAGCTGTTCTAAGCCGAGCTGTTCAGAGATTAGGGATAAGCCTTCTGTTTTACCTGAACTCCACGGTACGTATGATTGATACATATGACGATACACGCACTTGGCTAACTGGTGAACCAAGTTAATCATTTATCAAGCTTAGTGGTCTCCTGGATACTATATTCAACGCAACCACAAGCCCTACGATACTTGTACACTATAAAATGGTCATAGTGAACGCGGTCCAAGCTATTAGTGCCGTAAAAACGTAAACAAGTTTCGTAGCGGAACCCGTTGGCTTCCTGGTAGAATAAAGGTCTAGACTGTATATCTTGTTGAAAACCAGAACAGATGCGATAGCTGTTCAGAGACCCTAGTATCAATACAAGGTCAGCCTGTTCGCTGTTTAAGTCTACACCGAGAGCGAACGAAGCGTCATTCAGTTTTATTTTTACCCTAAGGAAAAGGTCCACTAAAAAAAACCTGCTTCACAGTAAAGATGAGGGTGGATTGCCGGCTGACCTTTGAAAGCCGGTAACTGTCCTTACCGGAGATGGATAGCCATGGGGGAAGTGACGTGAGTGCTTCTGTAATCCAAATCGGAAGTCGGATACAGCATTTGGAAGGGAAACAAAAATCTGGCCGGGTACGATTGTATCTAGAGAGAAACAACGAAAGCTACCTATAAGGGGTTTTGTGAATTATTGATAAAACGAGCAGTAACCCTGTTGAGCGCCATAATCATACCATAATGTATACAACTGGAGTACGAAATGGATTAATATATTCTATCAATACTTAACTTGACCTTAGCAACTGAAAAGAAATAAGCTCAGTTCGAGAAAGTTATGGTAAGAACGGTCGTGATGTTCTAAAGATAGCTTTCAACTTGTAAAGATACATTCATATTTCAGTTAATCATAGGTTATGCATGGGCATAAAGCGAATCACAAACCAAGTATACTTACTATTCTCTATGTTAGCATGTCTAGCATTGTTGTGCTAACTTTTTAATTAATAGTATTGGTATTTGCCCTGGGTTAAGTAAGCTTTCGCATCACAAAAAGCTACTAGTGTTGTGTAACGCATTAGCTGTTTTTTTTATATATATATATATATATATTGCCACACACTCAAGCTTACACGGCCGTAGATTCGACCAGGTGCAATTAATCCGTTTTGCTAGATCTTTCACTAGCTGGCCTCATTCGTTACATGTTGTTGTTTTTGTCGTCGTCTTGGCCTTCCTCTTGCTTTATACCAGCTAGGCCAGCGCGTGATGAGGATACTTTGGACCATTGCAGCAGCAGCCTAGTGGGGTTTTCGACGCTTGATGGCAAACATCAGCGGTGGGTACGTACCACTTCCCGTAAAGCCACCAGAGATAATGCTACTGTAAATGATTCCAGTCGGTCGCCGTTAACCAACAAGCCGACGAGTCTCGTAATCGCCCCCTATAGCTACTGCTGCAGTCGTCCTCACCACCTTCGCCACCAAAGACGGCGTTGTCGTTGGAACCGCAAGCCAATAGGATCTCCCGCCTCCTTCTAACATTGCTTTGTTTCCGTTACCATCACAGTGTTTCAGGCTGATAACGTTCTCGAGGCTGCCACCATCACGCCTCGCAGCCCATAACTATACAGATGTACCTTAAAAGTCCCCTTTCATGGGGAAGAATAGAGGGAATCGCAAACACGCATGCCAGCACAGTGGTACGACGGCGTCGTACGCATGTGACATGACGTGCATTGAATACAGAGAAACACCATAACGATTATATGCTAGAAACGGAAATAATCGGCTCAATGCGTAGGCAGGCGCAAGTTGGGATGGAACGAGAATGGATGAACGACGGGTGCGGGGCGGGGGGATTATATCAGTTGTGGCTTTATGGCCAATGAGTCGGTTGGAAGGATCGGTTCGAAAAAAGAGAAAGCAAGGAAAGCAACAGCGAGAGAAGAACGGTTTAGGAGATATATCTAGGCCATATTGATATTATATAATTATTACGATTGCAATTGTTCTATAGGGGACTATGATTATATCTCCAAAAAAGGCTCTTGTACGATATCCGTCGAGCGTATGACCTGTTCTGTGTGTTACTCAGTGAATTACTGCATGATATCATTCCAGGTGAAGCCTTTGATCGAGCATGGAACATAGCGAAGTACGAGGGCAAGCGTCAATATCCTTTCAACAAACATCGGATGAGCTCAATATTATGTTATGTCCTAAGAGCTATGCAAGGTAATGTTAGACAATTAAATGCCTTAGGTGCATTGTATGAATGGTGTGAACCGCACGACTCGAATAATTAGGTTATCTCTTCCAATTTGACTACTCCTTTATACGTGCCTCATTAATTAGGTTGCTTTCTGAAGCTTTGTGAGAAATTAAACTTCCAGTACGTCTGAGGTATGTATAATTTCCATAGCAGGCTTGCTAGCCGTATGGGAAAGTTGCTGACTTTTATTCCCAGCCATATTTCGCCTAAATTGAGAAGATGGACTCTGCAATAGAAGTTTGAACTTTTTTAACCAGGTTTTAAATTGGATTTCATTTAGGATTGACGAAAATGTTAGGCATGCCGGCCTTAAGTTACTACCCCATGTTACTTAAAGTAGTCGTTAAAAGACAGTTAACTATTTCAAAGCACTGAAAAGAGAATTAGAGATATTTGTCCTGATTTTTGCCTGTCTCGAATCGAACGACTCAGGACGTACTGAAAGCTTTAGCAAACTAGAAGCTGTACACCAAGACTCGCATGAGTTTGTTTTTGAAATCCATCAAAATGAACATATTTATAACAGTAAATAGTAAGAATCGACAACCGCCGTACAAATCATCATTAAGATTGAAAATGTGTTTAGATGGAAAGACGATTGTGTCGACGTTATTTGTCCCTTTGTCGTACAATTTGGTCTCGCAAGATAGATGCAGTTTTTATAGCTAGGTGCGACAGGAAAAGTACGTAAAATATCAGGGTACCATTACGGTAGTACATATGCATGGACTGAAAGAGAAGTTAAAGAAGACCTAGAATTTGATATATATATATATATATATATATATATATATATATATATATATATATATATAAGCATACTCTAATAAGCCTTTTGAGGACCTTAGAATTGACCCTTAGATTGACCCAAAAGATATGGCAAAAGCCATAAGGGAAATTAAGTTTACGCCCACAACAAACACGTAGTCTGACGTCTTCGAAAAATACTGAAGAGGAAAATTAACTTTAGTTTTCGATAAATATTTGTACAGATGATCAAGGATATTAATTCTCGTAGTGGCCGGAAAATTCTGCAAACATTTTTGGACCAATTTTATCAAAACCCGACTGAGGTTCTGTAGAAAACCTTAATGTTTGCAAGCGCTGTTGGGCATGCGTCGTGCGCTAAGACGCGCGATGTGCCGGACGCAATCAATCGAATTTGGAAGGACCCTATTTCGAGTCTTGTGAGTGATGAATGAATGAATGAATGAATGAAAAAATTGTACGATGTTGTTGGCCGAAGCATTACGTCTCGAGCAAAATTTACAAACTACAGCAGAAGTTCTACGCCGAGTATATGTGAAACAGCTTAACACTTGCCAACACCGCCATGTTTAAGTTCTCGCTTAACCACAATCTTAAATTCCGTTCTTCCAGATTGCGCGTTTTAGCAGTTCTCTTGTTAAACGAGACCTACAAAATGCCAGTTCTACCACATTCACCTTCTACAAATTTCAGTTGTATCCAGTCGAATGAGAAATATGAATTCTGTATTATTATTATCACTATGTTCGAGTCCCAGTACCTGTATCATACATGTAATAGATAACATTGTCATAGGCTACGACAATGCACCCGGTCAGCTTATCTTTCCCTCCCTTTGATCTTTGATCAAATAGATTAGATGGAAGAAGGCCACTTCATCATCGTTGTCTACCAGATTGACCCTAAATTGGCCATCTCACCATCCATCTCTACGACATACAGCGAAACAGATTTGATCGCGGTCACACAAATGCTATACGAAGGATCCACTCGCCGGAGCCGTCTTCCTGCCGTGAAATTTCCTTCATCCTTTTTATCGTTTATCGTTCCTTATGTGTAGAAGAAGTGGTGCTTAAACCAAAGTAGTTTCCTCCAGGCCTGACTTGCTACACGCTTGTTTTAGATGGCTAGGCCCTGTGCACACAAAGCAGTGATCGAAAAAGGCTCGGACTTAAAAATTTTCCACGTGCAATTCTTATAGTGCACTAGAAATTTCGTCTTAATCGCCTGCTGCCAGCGCCTGCTAACGCTGCTGGTGGACCAGCTAGCGAAGGGAAAAGCAGCAGTGATGGTGCTGCTGCTGCTGCTGCTGCTGCTGGGTTTTTGCCCAGCCGAATCGCTCGCTAATCTATTAATTAAGTGAGAATGTTATTCCGTTGCTTCCGTCAGCTTCTCATCCAGGCTTGGACTATCTGTCTGGGACCCTTAACGTGCCGGGAATGCTGTCAGTTACAGTTAGTGCTGCTAGAATGGCAACAAAATGGGTTGTCTGGACAGAACAGGACCGACAAGATGGGCAAAAAAGAGAACCCCGTTTTCAGCAGCCACCTGCCTCCTATCTTTCGTCCCTGGTTTATTCTCGAGACTGACCGGTCCAGTGGTGGCGATCACAACTGCATCTACACACTGTTAAATCAATCGTTGAAGCTGATGAAGACGGAAGGCAAGTAGATCTCAACGACAAATTTTTCTTCTTTAATTTTCCGAGTAGTTATTCTAATCATGTGGTTAAGTGTCGCGATCTATGTATGCGATAGCAAAGCAGGATATTGTGTATGATATCCAACAGTTACGATCAAACAAATATATAATCTTTCCATGTGAGCCTTGATTGTGAATCTCCTTTGACCTAGTAAAATATGCTCGTATATAGACTAGATACGCTGAACAACGTATACTTATACGCACTTTCATTCACAGGCCCCACAAAACTGTTTTCTACATAAAGTTTACTCTAGTAACAAGCAATACACATTTTTATCAAATCATAAAATATAAATTATGTTGTCTTCAACAAATCGAGGCAACGGTCTGTTCTCACTTACTTACGTTTCAATTTCAAATAACCTAACCATGCCCCAAAAAATATTTTTTCTATTGCGACCATTCAGTAAATCAAAGGAACCGCTGCTGAGGCTAGTAGCGAATAATATTGCCTAAAAAATGATGAAGACTAATTATGAATATAGTATGCCTTTTTATACTACGAATTTAACTAAAAAAGCGTAGACCCTTGGCGGAAATGTTTAATATGCTTCACAAGCGCTTAACAATGGAATTATTTACGTGCGGCTAAAGGACCTTGTTCACAATCTAAAGCTAAACTGTGTACTTCTTATAACTAAGTAACATAAATTGCTCTTGTTATCGTAAATATTTCCGCTGCTAGAATCTGTTGTGTCACTCGAACGCCCATCATTATTTACAAGTTAAACCATGAGAAGAATAAGTGGAGGTAACTAGCTAACCTTAACAAAGATTCCAATGTACCGTAGCTGCGTCGATTCATATGTGTCTTTGCGAATATACCCCAGAATGCCCGTGTCTTCAAGTACGGCCAACTATCTCTGCACCATTTCGCTGAAAGGCTACTATTGAAGCTTAATACAAGCCACTTTTACTTGCATTTATATTATTATGTAATCGTTTGGTCAGCTATTCATGGCTAGCATGATTACGCACTAACTGACAGAGCATATGCATGTACATGCACAATAGTATGTGAACCAGCGTATGATTTTCGTCGAACGCTTTCCAGCCTCGTCATTCATAGCTCACCGTAAAGGATTACTACATCTCTCTCTTTCGTTCCCTGGTCCCGTTCCTCTCTCCCTCTTGCTGAACTATCAAGGCTTTCATTCCTTCCTGCGCATGCAAATATATGTTACTATGTAGGCGTATTAGTACGTGGCCTCTGACGGCAATAGTTGGTTACAGTGTTGACAGCAAATGTTGCATGTTTATGCGTAGACATGCGCCTACGATACGTTGTGGCATGCAAGATTGGTCGTCCATAGGCGTGCACCTCACGTGCTGTGTTCGGGTCTCTACTAATACTTTTCAAAGTCCCCTACGCTTAACTGTGTAGACTTTTCGTTTTCTCCCCCGATTCCACCGTTACCTTTCATTGCAATGTACGAATCCATATCCCCTCCAGCTATCCTGCCTACGTTCCCTTTCCATTCTGATCTTGTCCATGCTCGTTTACAACCTACACTTCCCTCTCTCCCCTATGCAACGCCTCTAAAAGCCCTCTTTTCGCTATCTCTCCTACGGTTCGGCTTTCCGCAGAGGGAGGTATGTTACTCGGTCTCACAGAACATTCTCGGCTTATAACGAAGGCAGATGAGTCTTATCAAGAGAAATACACACGCTCTCCGTTCTGCTACATGTGTTAACTCGAACGTCGATGCTTTCAGTTACCCCTTAGCCTGTCCCCCAACAGCTTGCTAGTTTATATATTGTACTAGTAATGTTACTGCTATGCCCAGCTCATTCTCGGGTAACCGTTGGTGAATGCAGTAAGGCAAAGAATTACAGGCGGCACTCTTCTTTCACGATCGGGATTGCAGTCAACACAAAGCGGCAACCGCAGTCGCTTAAACGAGTAACGGGCTTCATTTTGATGAATAAGATTCTGAAACGTTTTGGTTGTGTGGTCTTTGTCCGCATCGACGCCGGTTTTTTCACGCATGCATCCATGTTCTCTGTCTTCCTCTCGTGTTGTCACTCGCAGTAAGCTAAAGCTTCACGCCCATCTAAAGCCCCATTCCCACCAATGGCTACAGCGCCGGTATGAATTCAGTGTCGGCGTTCGCTCGTTCTTTCATCCCATCCTATCTATACTTACTTGCAAAGGGCATCCGCCTAAAACACGAAGAATTCTGTTTCTTTCGTTACTTCATTAAAATATGCAGGAGTACTATAGTCAGAGCCCAAATTTATTAGCAGAACAAATTTCTAACATGGAGGATTAAATCGATAAAATTTTGGCAGTCTAGACTAAGCTACGGATGCCTTTGCTGGCTGGTATTATAGTGGCCGATCCTATTTTGAGTTATGTTATTATTCATTTACATTATTTTATTGCATTCAAGTATTTTCAAAACAAACTAGGGTAGTTGGCAGCAACGTTACTGTCGTACTACCTCTCGACGAAACGTAGTTGCTCATTTAATGAAAACTAATTATTAAATAATATTAATTGATTACATTTAAACACTAGGTAACGTTTATCGTTTATGAACAATTATTTGCTACATAAAGCCTTTAGGTCAAAAAAGTCATCGAAACAATAAGCTGTTGGAACGCGAAACAGCTGCGTCTGCAACGCCATAACCTGGCTATGGAGCAAATCACAACACTGGTCCATTGTATGACCCATATTTTATACTAAACTGACTCTGCTGAGTATCGCTTAATGTTTGACCTTCTGGAATTAACTGTCGTATTACTGTGATTAATTAGCGACCAATCATTCAGTGCATATGTTAGCTGTGGATTAAGATCCATTGGTGAAGATCACGGTCCGCGTTATTGGAACAACAAATATTGGCAGAGACATGCTGCGAATTTTATAATTGATGATCATCTACCGGATTTAGTGGTCTTTCATTTGATTCCAAATTAGGTCTTATATTCTCTCTTTCTTCTCTATAGACATACATTTACTAACCTTACGAACGATCCTTTATGCAAAAATTGATTAATTACTTGAGTTCTGTCGTTGTTGCTAGTTTCCAGGTTCGACTGAAGCTTCTTAACGGCGAACTGTTTGCGTATGACGAATGTCTTAGGGGGCTTCCGCTATTCCCTCGGATCTCCTTTCTCTTCGTCTCAGTTATTATAAGCCAAAGAGAGTTTACATAGCCTTGTTTGCATACCACCATAAGTGTGTGTGTGCCACTGCATACAATGTAATTGCTTGACTAACTACATTGCGACAATTCCAGGATAAGCAGTCCTTTGAGAACTACTAGAATATCCTTAGCAAAGGTCTGTTTCTACGGCTTTTACGATGACGGAACGGTTGGTCACAGCAGGAGAACAGGGTGAAGAGGTCCTTTCAGAATGGTGATAGCTAGGAGAGTTACTGAGCGGCTATGAATAGCTGGTTGGCGGACAAACAGAGAAGAAGCGTCCTGCTGCTTCTTCGGGTCACGGCTTCGTTTCCCTACTCAAGAACACTGAAACGCTTGCGCCAGCAAAAGGTTCACTAGGTAGAGAGGGCCCGGTATTATACATTCAGGCTATACAAGTGCGAAATGAATGCCGGCGGGTGAGGTGACGTTGACGAGTATCTCTCGTTAATAAAGCTAAGAGAAATACATCTCTCGTCAACTCTCTTTGCAGAGATGCATATTGCCAAATTGCAGATGAAAACAATAAAACATACCTTTGTCCAAACGATATTGTTCTATAATAAGCAAAATTCGGACAATTGATCAAACACAGCATTCTGCATAATCGCCAATGACGATTAAGTTCGTCATCATTTCACAGATACATGTGATACCGTATAGAGACATTTGGTTAGAGGGAAATGTTTTCAAATGTATATATCAAACATTTGACTATAGTTCCCGGTCACTAACTGCACATCCGACTTGTAGTGAAATTGAACCCCGTGTCCTTACAGTTCCCTGCTAGCTAAGATTCCTCACAAAATTTCCGTCAATGCATCAAGGTCTTCAGGACTACGCTCTGTATCGTTTGCCTGGTTTTAACAGTTGAACTAGCGATTGCTCCGAGAAGTACGTAACTTTCCGCTAATATAATGTGCAGTGATTTAACCATGCACCACTATCGACAACGGACAACCTTTGGCCCGTCTTAAATATCTCATTGCTCCATATCTTTATTGCCTCCTGTGGGCCAAGTGAGGTGGAAAACCCAGAATACGAAGCACTTAAAAACTTGAGATCTAGCGGCATTGTAAGCACAGCTAATACGAAAAGAGCTACATGGCCGGCCGTATCAGCAGTTTGAAAGGAGTGGTCGAAAGCAGTAACACAACGAACGAATGGACTAAGCCAAATTACAGAGAGCAGGTCGAAACATTGACAAGACGCCGGACAGTAGCTATTAGTTATTTCATGCGACGCCAGAAAGTGTCCTGTTCCTGGTGGTTGGGCTGCAAAGAATCCCGAAAAATAGAATCGGAAAGAAGGTCAGTTTTGTGACAGGGTAATATCCACTTGTAGTGGCGTCAGCAATAGCTACCAGCTTTTCTCAGCAACCTCACTAGTCTTCTTCATCATTCAGTAATCACACCAATGTAAATTGACATAAAAATGTCAGCCCTACGCATCACCGCTCCAAGCACTTCTTTGTGCTCCACTCTCCGTGCCCTCCACAGATCTGTGAATGACCCTTTCCGGTTTCTCGTACCACACAACGGGCTGCCAATAAGCCCCACGACCTATTCAGCTCAAAAGGTTCGCAGCGACACTGTATAGCAGATGATTCTGCAGGCGTTATTGTCAAGTGCCCTTGAAGAAAGCATCGGGTTCATGTGGTGATAATTAAGCCACACTAGAATTTTAAATGTTTTAAATTTTCCAATCCTAAATT
This sequence comes from Varroa destructor, assembly GCF_002443255.2. Taxonomy (NCBI): domain Eukaryota; kingdom Metazoa; phylum Arthropoda; class Arachnida; order Mesostigmata; family Varroidae; genus Varroa; species Varroa destructor. The sequence goes on along the minus strand of NW_019211454.1, from coordinate 61,419,161 downwards.
TCAAATTTGTCGGACGTAACTATATGGTGCGTAACAAACGCAATAAGTGCATTGTCTATATTGATTACAGACGTCGAAGCCTCTCGGTCAGAACTATGGTTTTCAGGTACTCACAAAAATCCCTGTACAAAAAAAGGCTGCATACGTCATGAATTACATCGACTTCAGATAAACTGCTCAAATGTATTGGCCTTTTGTATATTGGGAGATAAATATTCGTCACTTTTTAAAAATCAATCTCGGTAATTCCAAACAAACAACTTCTATTAAACAAAGACAGTAGTGGATAATAACAGAATAGGCTTAACGCTTTCTGAGATTGTCCCTTAGCATGGACTGTCACAAACCAAACACCTAAGAATACTAAACTTCTCTTAATTGTTGCAATTATAAGCAAGTTCCTGATTGAAACTTGAGTAATGACCTGCGTTACTGATCCACACTGGTGACATGGCGTGCCCACGATTGTCCCTGTACTCGTACGAGAGCTGCTTATGAGCACGTCGGGGCCAATGGTTTGTGGTTCGAAAGTTTTAAATATCAGCTGGTGCTTTCTAACTTTCTATTATGTATTGTAGTAGCATATAATAGTGGTAAGCTATTTAATATTTTTGACAGTGTATGAACAGTATGTAAATGTATTATCGCTAAAAAAAAACCAGATCGGATTTTTACCGGCTAAGGGTGCGTTAGCCATTTGAAGCTACTATATGAAGAGAGAGATGTTTGCGAAAGTCCAATTGCCGAGATCAGACTCGTCCTAGTTGAAAATTTGGCAAAAATGTTTACGCATTGTTCCATTGCGTCCGAACAACTTACTTGAACCAAATTTAATAGGTTCTGACTACGTTGAAATGGTGGATAGCCTTGGACAAGCAGGCCTGAAAGCGAACCTGCTACGAGCTCAAGAGATATCGACTTTTCCTTCTCTCTCAGTATTAGTTTAAATAAAAAAATGTCTCGCTTAGACTCTCAATGATTTGATTGTCTAGTAAACGGTAGAGGGTAGGACACGACGCTTGTCCACCGAGAATATCGCATTCAGTTGTCCTTTAGCGAGCAACTAGCTAGTTTACGGGCATATATATGAACTGTCTTTTTCATTGCTAAATAGCTAAAGGAAACAACTATAAACATGTGGGTAAATCATATGATCGGCTATTGTTGACAACTAATTAGTCTGATTCACGCTGTTTCTGTTAATGCATTCGTCTGGGGGTAGCTATTGAAGCCTTGCAGGCGCAATAATCACGATTAGAACGAGTCGCGACCCTTAGCGCCATGGATATTATGTTGTTGTTGCTATAGCAACTTTGAAGGCGAGCGGACTTTTCAAGTTTTCGAATTATCTCAATGGACTTTTTCGAAACTCGTCTGCTAGACAAGGCGACCATGCCTAGTCGAGGAACGAATTTAGCGACTCCGTTATTTAGTTCGAAAATCTTCGAAATTTTCCTGGAAATTTGTTTTCGCCAAGTGACGCAACGCATTGAAAATGTAAACTATCCACTTGAGGATAACTAGTCGTGTCTACTGTAAGTTTATTCTTTTTTTTACCGTTATTAGTAAAGAAGGATTTGACCTTTCTTAACATTGTAGACTTTTTAACATTTCTCAATGAGGCTCAGAGTGGTCCTCTTCAAATTTTCTAGGTTTCTGTTGCCCACCTAACGACTCGGCTTCTGCCATTCCGTAGCAGATCGTTACTGTACACTTCAATGCAAACTGAGATTACAGGTACTCTGGACGAAACAGAGAACAAGCGGCAGACTCACCTCCATGCTCATTTTATTACAAAAAAAAAAACAAATTACTTTACTGAAATCGTCGATACTACGGAAATCCTAACTGTTGTTTTTCCGTTATTTAAGACTACAGTCGGCCTATAAAAATACGCCTCAAATTTTAAACGTGCATCATAAAAGAATCGTTGAAACTAGGCTACTGAATTTCTAGACGAATGAACGATGATTACAAAATCACACAGGCACAGTCGATTTACCTGACTTTTACGTTAGTAACCGTAATTATTTCTATTTCATTACACTTTAACTTGATTGAATGTTTTCCTTTTAAGTGCAAACTTAGGATTGGCAGCAGTTTATAGGAGACTTTTTATTACTACTATACTTCTAGCAAAAATCTTTGGAAGAGTATAATGTACGCTATAGACAATATTTGTTGCATCGGATCTACAAGGAACCAGTTGCTATTGCCAGCAATTTCACTCATTAAGCATCGTAAAGCAAATACACTCCATTAGTAAATCCTCTTTCCCTTTTTTAGTCGTTGTTCCGCGCTGTGTCTTTCCTTCTGGATGTTACAGAGCGTCTCCCATAGACGTGGTACAGGTGTATCCAGATCTAGAAGATATACCCGTCACTGTCTACGGAAGGAGCTTGCAGGTATTTATTCGTTTGTTAGCACAAAGGCAGCGCGAGACAGGCCAAGTTATCGAACGGTATCCACGACAAAATCGCTGCGGCCCCAACAGTTAATACCGACAGCAATGGGTCCACAAAGATCACACACGGACGTCGGGGGCTCAGTTTGCACCCAGAAGCGAATAGCTATTTCCGGTAGTGTTTCCGGCGTGTGGCGAGATCATTATGGGACACGGCAAGCCCAGCAGCAACCTGACATCGTTCAGTATAGCGGTGGTGTGTTTGCGTCTGGAGTCTGTATGTAGCGATTCATAACTGGAACCGTTTTTCTATGTTGGGGAAAAGTAACTAGCACTATTTAGAAGTCGAAATCGGACATATTGCTTTCCCATTTGTAGGATGTTCACAGAATGTCAAACCAATCATAATATCCCGCCGGCAGACAAATAACTGTAGAATCTGTTTTGAAAAATTGAAGCAAGTGCAAACGCTGTCACGCCTAACGTTCAGTATACGATTGGTTCTATGAATGAAGATCTGGTCATGTTATAGCATAGTTAGAGTTAAGTAGAATGCAAGGGTATGAACACACGCATGTTTTGATAGTAGAGGATAATTATGATCTATGCAAATTGGCTTTGACGGGGATCGGTTCCCCAATTTAAGTACTATTATCTAACTACTGTTGGCGCCTATCGGTCTTCAGGCTTCTACTTTGTTTTACAGTTGAAACCCCCTTGACCAGAAAATCTTGAACCGTCAAAGTGGCAACCGTCACTAGCAGATCTCCTACGACCTTTGGAAAAACGAGTTTCGCCGCTGATAAAAAACTAACTCATCGCGATTATCATTCTGATAATCATAATAATGGGGAAACTGATAGTTAACTTTGATTGTCCAACCACGTCAATTATATCAGTTTATTTGTTTCGAGTAAATCTATGTTCAAGCCTGCCAATATACCTGTCATTTACGCAGTTGGCAGGAGTGTGGAATCGTCAATCTCATACGCTAATAGTGGGTGATAAAACGGGAGAGAGAGAATGAGTGCATGAGGCGCGGAGTACGTTGGACCAGACGGCTCGTCTGCGGGTATCCGGTATACTGTCCTTCCATGCTCGCACAGGAACTCATTCGCCCCCTCAAGTTCCAAGGCCGTCCCACTGACAGGTTCATTCAGGATTGAATCGCAGCCGGCCAGAACTACTACTGGTGAGGTGCGCTGGGGGATGTTTTGCACCAGTACCGGCTGGCCTTTTCTCATCGTTGTGCACGTATTCCCTGTTCCACTCCGCTTCGGATCTCTTTACATTTTCGCAACTGCATACTGTGACGTCCCTGCCGTTTCCGTCGGCGGTCCTGAATTACCAAGTGATGCCATGGGAATTAACGGAGAAGAGACTAATTAGATGGACGCTGCAGTGTAGCAGTACCACGTTAGGACTGCGGTGTTGGTGACCAAATTACCTACTTTAGACCATGGTCGGCTAGAAGCTTCAAAGCCTTGAAATGCATCAGTAACCGATGAAGAGTAAATGATGGCGGCCTTAACAACTCCGGTTTATTTCTCTGCAGGAATTTTTTGCTGTGTGACAACCGATCCAGTGATAACTAATACGCATTTAACGTAACGAAGGCATAATTTATACGATATTTTATTATTATCTCAACTTTAATGGATCTCAACGAATTTCGTATTCATTATTTAATCAACGATTCTACGTAACTTTGGTTTTCAATTTAAATTATATGTATGTATATAGTAGTAGTAGTACGCTTTTTAATGATCTGAACGAACCGCTTTGCCATATTTTACGCCAAAACTGTATTGACGGTTAACGCTAAGTTGTTTTAACATATGTTCAACGATTTCAACATGCTATATCATCTGTTTCTATCTAAAACTAGCAGATTGATTCGGTTTGTCATGGTGGATCTAACGATTTTTCTTCATTTCGATTCAAAGACCGACACCAGGTAGCCGTAGAGGTGTAATTGGGGTGAATATTTTTAAGGAATAACCGCGATAAAGGTGATTCCTGAGATTAGATAGATGACACACCGAACGAGTAGGACTTTGATGTCGCAACAGCCCGATCACGCCCTGAGGCCATTCATTCACTGCGACAATAATGAGGTCTCCAACCTAGCGATTCTCTCGTATCAAACGATCTGGTTGCCGCTATGACCCGATACGGCTGGCAGAAAAAAAGATCGCATCAATGTAACACTGAAGAAACTGTCCAACAAAATATATATACCCTATGTGAGGTTATCCATATAAACAGAAAATCTTCAAATCTCTCAAAAGGTTCATTATTAAAAGGCAATCGAAGACTAAAGTTGTGAAAAAATATTTTTTAATAAAGACTTTTTTATATAACGAATTTTTAATAAAGGGTTCAAATTTTTAATAAAGGGTTCATAAGTTTTTTTATAAAGCAGCTTTCATTCAATGGCAATTTATTGTTTACTTCATTTGTTTTTTATTTTGATGATTTATTCTATTATTATTCGTATAATATCTTCATGATTTATAAACTTGCGCAGTTTATTTTTTTCAGTATTGTATCAGAAAATTGCGAAATTACTTTGTTTGTCTAAGCACAATGTATTGTAAGATTCCAAGCAATTTCGTTCGTGATTGCTCCATGCAATCAGTCACTTTTCAGGCACGCGTTTGACGCGGCTGGTAAGAAGTGCTAGCAATGAACCTTAGCAATCGGCTTTGAGCTTAGCTCCGTTGCAGTGCCCGTGGGTGGCTATGTTTGCCCTCCAGGCGGATAAAGCATGATTACTACAAAAAGGTTTAAGTTGGGTCTGATTTTTTTAGCGATTGCATTCGCTCTTTGTGTTTAACGATGTCTTTCCCAATGTTATATTTCTTATTCAGTGGGCAGGTGCTGTGCAGCATACAAGGGGAAGCGAATGCTATGTTTATTAAGCAAGGAAATTATTGTAATGACAAACATTTCCCGAAGGGCAAATAAGCCTCTAAAGACAACAATGTTTTAAAAAACCTAACATCCTCTGCTCTGTTCCAATAGCCGTAGTAAACGATGACACCTAGTAGTTGTAAAGTTATGGAGAAAATGCCGGGTGACAATTTTAGCTCGTAAACGTATATACGTAAGAGTATTCAAAAAAATCAATCCGTGCTCTTTTCAATTATTACCTGAACTTCGGCTTCATTCCACTGTACCCCAAGCGAAAAGAATGTTCCTCTACTATGTTCAGGGACAACATTTGCATAAAAAATTGGTTAATGGGTCGCCTCAAAAATAACTTGAAATACCTCCCATCATTCATCTGAAGTGACTTGGTACTTGAGAAACTTCCCTTTACAAGCTACTGTCAATTGAAACAGGCTGCTCAGAGAGGTGAGGTCTCGCCCTTTTTAAGCACAAGCGCCTGAAAGGGTACGTACGAGAAAGCAAACAAGTCTAACCGGGCAAACAAGACATTTCGACACACCACTTGGTAAAGGCTGACCGTCAGCGCTTTGGGTATTACCAGGCGCGAGGCCTCGGAGACGGCTTTGAATAGCCTAACAGATAATAGATAAGCAGAGATTTTATGAGCTTTGCTAACAGGGGAGTTGGGCTGGCGGATAGAGGTACAAAGTTTGTGATGACGTAGAGCGGTGTAAACTGGAAACCTTCTGCGTCTTCAAGTAAGGTTAGTCACAATGAAGGCTGGGTACTATGTTTGATTATATCGGAGATCTGATGTCCTGTGGCGAAAGCGTCATGAAAACGGGGTAAGTTTAAGAGAGTCTAATGGCAGCCTCAAGATAGGAACCAAAATTATTAAGTGTGCGTATGGCAATGGCTATTACGGGATTTACCATCGTGGGAACGCTTACAGCAAAGCACAGCCCAGAAAGCTGGCTTCTGAGCTCTCCTATCTAACCTCACTAAAGTTACTTTAATGTTGAATGGATACGAGTTAGTTAACTAACCTGTACCATGGAATAGTTCGAAGTCAATTACGTCGTTATAGTATCTTTAGTAAAAATTAATTTCCTCTCTGGAAAATGTCATCAATAACCTAGGCAAAATTTATTTTCTATCATTATCCCCTAAGCGAATAGTCCTATTATCGATATGGTGCGTAGTAGAAGACTTAGGCTATAGGCGCGATCCAACCCACTAAAACCATTCTGTGACACCAAACCATTTTCAAATCAAACGGCTATGGTTTGTTCTTGTCTTTTCCTAACCGACGTTTAATTTACGAATTAATTAATTTATAATAATTAAAATAAATAAGATATACAATAAATAAGAGATTCTCAGGAGTGCAGACTAGTTGTGAATATATAGGAATAAAAAAAATAATAAAAAGCGGTGCATACCTGTATTCTAGTGAACGTGCGAAGGAAATACACTTTTGTTATACTCAGAATTGTGTTTTGGATAGCATAGAACATTTGACATGTTCTAACAGAGTTTAAACGTATTGCGGCACTGTTTTTCATTTCCGTGAATCACATCCTTATAATGACAATCCAGTATGTCTTAATAGCTGCTACAACCAAGCAGAACAGTGTGTCTATGTTTAAGTCCGCAAAAACAAAGAAGATTTGATTTAAGTTAACTGATATGAACAATTGATTATGACTGACGGAATCGGTTTGTAGCTAGCCATGACGCTTGTCACTAGGGGCATTGACGCGATCAATAATATAGTGAAAGATAGGAACAACGTAAACTGTTTTAATGTGAGACACGTTCTTATTCGTTGGCCCAAAGAAACAATCGACCAGCGTCCAAGTTTATATGACGCTGAGATTACTAAGGTTGTACACGACGTTGTCCATAACGCACGACTGTGAAAGGCAGTTTGCATCAAGGTGTAGCAACATATGGAGGCGGAATTAGCCTCGGGCAGTCAAATTTAAAAGTGACTTCCCGCCGCCATCAGCCTCCGATGCCGCGTTTGCACCCCTGGGCCAACTCTATAAGGCAACCCTCTTTCTATTTTTTTTTTTTTTTGCTAGTAAAAAAGGAGCCGACAGGTTCAAATTTACAGATATAACGTATAACTTACAGGTAGTTAGCGGATCAATACGCTCATCGTTTTTATTCGAAATCACATCTATAGTTGTTTGTTGTTTGAGCTCAGCCAAAAAGCATACGTCTTTCAGACGACATATTTGTCGACACGTTTCGTGGTACAATCAGTGAAGAAGCTTCAAGTTTGGCATATGTGTCCGCACTCACGAATAAAACGCGATTTTCTCGTTTCTCTATCTCTGGTCTAAGCTTGCTTTGCACATAAATTTGTTATCAGCAAGCACGACCAAGGGAATCATTATTTTTCAATAAAACTATATGTTTTGCTGATTCAGCCTATGCAGTTGTTATGTTTGCGACCGACAAGATATCAATCACCTCACCAAATCAGAACAGGAACAGGTGAACTGCAAATGGACGATTGATCGTTAACGTCTTCTGTTCTCGGATCCTGCGCATGGCGTCCAATCTTTAACATGCAAATGTCTACATACGTATAACGCAAGAACTGTACGGTTTCTACGAATCTAGGACTAGAATAGGCGGACGAGCTAAAGACGACAGACACATCGTATAGAAACGCTGGTAAGTGTGCTTTAATATCGCCGTTGTAGAGTACAGCCGATCCATGGGACTAGGGCTGAGTGAAGTGGAAATTAACTTGATGGACGGGCAGCCAATGTTACGGTACGCTACAATACATTGTAGAGAGCGCAGCCATATTCCTCTGCTTAAGCGGGCTCTACAAACATAGTGACACGACTAATACTTCATATGTTAAGCATTTTCTGCTTCAAGGGGGCATATGACAAAAAAATGCCGTGACACTTTTTTTTCCCATCGCAGCTTCGTCCAGCTTAGACACTCTCTGCAGTCTCTCGGAAATTCACAAGGGTCGATTATTGCCGGTAACACAGGGCAACAGGGACTCACCCTGTTCCTAGATTATTTAGAGCACGTAAGTCGTATCGTCGACGAGCGATCCCAGGATTTCGATTTGAGCAAAAATTCGTTGATGGCGTCACTTGTTTGGCAAAAGAAAATACCACTTTTAAAGAAGATCGCTTAAAATGGATTAGCACGAGTCATTTCAAAAGTTATTTTACTTCGCATTTAACTGTGTGGCCTATATTGGATAGGTCTAAAGGAAAATCACTCCTAGAGTCATATCCCTTTTTGTTTGTGTATTCAGCAAACTTCGTAGTTGTTAGACGCGCTCTGGGAACAGTTGATGCGGCACAGTGGCCGTGTTTTCCACTAACAAGTTATATAGAGTTAATAAACAATGAACAAGTCACAAAAAATGGAATTGCAATTAAAATAACTAATTTTCGATCCTAAGCCGTTAAGTTTTTCTCTTTAGTTATTTCGCTCATTTAGGTTGTAAAACAAAAGATCAGGTATATACTCGGGTTCAGGTATCTCAGGCAGAAACGAATGATCTTATTTTGTGCTAGACTACACCCATAAAATATGGGGGAGCGATATACAGTTTGCGTAAGCCTCGTGGGTAAGGTACTTGCTTAAAAGTTTCAGGCATTAAAAATCAAACTAACACTTGTACCTTCCTTAACTTCGGAAAAAGCAATAGGCGGAGAGATCGCGGCACGATTGGTTAACACTACTTCAAAACCACTCTTCACGCGCTTTATCCTGCAGCTTTTATAGCGCACATTGCAACTGCATACATTCCCTGCTGAAGAAAGCCTTCTGTCAGCTTATCTGTTTAGTCTAGTCACGGGTAACCTTCCGCAAAGTAAAATCCTTCACTATGAGAGTAGCTACATCGTTGTCTGTAACGGTTAGAAAATAATCGGACGATACAGCAAGTTCTCAGAAGTTTGTTTGAAAAACAGCCCGAACATAGGCTGTACATTATGGTCGTCGCTCGAATTGCGCAGCCTGCAAACGAAGCTAGATGGTTTTTGACCCAGAATCCGTGCGTTCGGTAAAGTATCGCAAAGGGTAGTCGATTAGGGATCCGGATCGTTGTTTATATCAGATACTCAGATTAAAAGTAAGGTGTGTGACTCAACAGCCGGTCCCGTCAACCTGAACTAATATCCGTCGCCTGGACTGCATCTGCAGTGTTTGCTCTCTTCGTGGGAAAGCGTGCAGATTGCAAGGCGAGAAAACAACTCAGCCACTCAGGCCACTCGACAGGATCTGTGGCGCAGGACCTGAATCGCTGCAGCTGCTGCTGTACAAGTAATCGAAAAGATGTTTACGGACATAATTTTTAGAGCCTTGTCGAAATGATGGCAGGAGATTTCTTCTCTTTCATATTGGAGCACCTTAAAGCATTATGCCATAGGGAGTCCGACATTGTTTTTGGTCTTGGCAGCAGTCGAAAGGATTCTGAACCCGTTTTCGCTGCCGTTGCTAGGGTGTGTTTCATATAGGAGCTTTCTATAAGATTTTCATCAAATCGAATCCATAGATATTTAGCTGGAAGATTGCTGTTCATGGGGTGTCCACCAGGGGCGATATGTAGTGATCTTGGGTGATGCTTTTATCCGTTGAAAAGGGTGCTTTTGTTTTCTATTAAAGAGAAGGTTAGTTCAGGCCAAACAAGACGTTGAATAATATCTATAAATGCTTTTTTTTTGTTGCATCATGCATTCTTCTGAGTTATGTGAAAATTGTTTGCGTAAACAACCCATTCGACCGATAGGAAATTGGTGAGGCAAAGTATTTCTTTATATCCAATGTTTTAGAGCATGGGTTTTAAAGCCATTGGATCGGGTCTTGAAGAATGCCTTTGGAAATCTGAAAATTACGTCAAGCATTGCGAGGTGTCTGAAGCTAGGACAAGCATAAAGAACTTTATGAGGAGACAGAAAGCTATTAATCAAGTCCTAGACAGATCAGCTGTAATCGTCAAAATAAGGCAACGTGTTCATTGCGGCTCTTTAGCTCCTGTCTCTTTCGTGGCATTTAAAATTTCGCGTATTGTGAATTGTGTATTTTGTTCCGTGCAGATTGGGTAAGAAATATTCCTTTTCGTCCACTTTCTTAATGAAATTCATGTTCAAGGTTTGCTTTAGCAATTCAAAGGCCTAATAATACTCTACCGGGTCTATAGACTGAAAGCTCATTTAGTGCTCTGCTTGTTGTGAGTAAAGACGGGCTATTTTCCACTGAACAAAAAAGGACCCAATGTGTGAGAGGCGTGACCATTTATCGGAATACAGAGGGGTGGTTTCTCCTAAAAAATATATATTGCTTCCGCAGAAAGTTCGTCGAGTCCCAGAAGTCGTCGAAATTTCATACGTTTGAAGACTTTCTTCGTTTCTGCGCACGTTAAAGTTAAAGACGTCTGAGTTTCTGAAGTGAGGTCTATCGTGCAGGGCTAAGCGTATGCTTGCTGTATTGAAAACATGGAGACCACGCATATTGTAGGTTGTATCTTACAAGTTCATAACCCTGATCGCAGGGCTTTTCTTTGGCCTAGTCGCATAGACGGTCCCAGTAGGCTTGCTTATAATTCTTTCTTTAAGGTCGACGTGCTTCTTTGTGTTTTTCTCAGGGTGTATTGAAACCCGGTAGAAGGGAGTGTATCGCCGTTTTTAACTGGAGGCATACGAGTGCCCCTCTGGTATTATATATATTTAGCCTATTATCGTACAACTATTTAAATTGGTACACTATGTAGATTTCAGAAAGATCTATTCTAAGATTAATGTGATATGATAGATGATAAACACTGAGATATAAAATGTATAATGACGACAGTTCTGGTTACTAACGTTTAACGCAGTGATCGCTTTAAATCTATAGTATCACTGCTTCATGGAATGCCTCATGCAGGGAACAACCGCTCTTGATCTGGTTGTTTCTTCTAGCATTTGATCATGCCTTTGAGTCACACGTATGTAGCCTATATTTATATTTAAGCATCGCTCACAACTTACTCATTTCACCGCATCGTGGGGAACATTGCGCTAGTTTCGGATGACCGGGTCTGCACGCTGCGCATGTTACTTTTTTTGGAGTTTTGTAATGATGAAGTGAATAGATCAGGTTCGAATGCAAATTAGCACCACAGAATTTTTGTTGAAACCTATGAAAATCGTAACTATGGTGAAGAGTAGTTATAACTAAGTACGCATGCGGAATAAAATGTTGCGGTTCTCAAAGCGATGTATTTCGAAGTCATCGACTTTCTACCGTTTGATCCTGTGAAAAAGGTTTAACGGGCAGAAAGTAGAGTCTATCGTAGAAGCTTCGTTTATGATTCCCGTTGAGTTGCTAAGATGGGCGTTGAGGAAGCAGCGCATTCAACGTTTTGCGGAAATTTAGGTGGTGAACATTAAAATCGGTGCCGCCAATTACGAATGATTACTCTGTCATACGTATATGAGACTCGCTAACACGAAACGGATGTCTCTCTGGGTGTACATGGCAGCATGTTGGACACTGAGCACCAAGTAGACAGTGATATTCTGTTGGACTATCAACGGGGTACATATCTTCATTACATGAGAACAAAGTAGAAATTCATATCCTATTTGTGCTTCTACCTTGGACAAAACTCACTAAAGCAAAGGGAATCCTGAACTAATAGCGTTGAAGCATTTTCGAAACAGAAAGACAAATAGAAAAAGAAAGAAAATACTAGAGATGGCCGAAGTATGAACAGGGTCTTGAAGAAACAACCATCAACAACGAAGATCGACATCAGATAATGTTTGCGTTGCGCTGCAAACTCCACCTCTCCTGAGAACACTAATGCTGTTAAATGGGAATAACTGTGGGTGTCCTTCTCCTATCCGCAAAGCTGGACTCGTCAAGCCTATAACGATCACGCTGTCCGCGCCTAGAACAAAAGTGGCTATCAGCCGGACACTGGTTCACTAGAGTCTGGCGTTCTGCCAGCGAAAACGAACCACCTCCGTTACTTATTGACCGTGGTCAGTCACCGACGGTTTGTCCCAACAACAGAATATAAACAGTACCAGCATTCCAACTAGAGCGACATAGTCCGCATTATACTGAGTTGTTACTACCCACGCCAGAGACGCTTACCTTACGGGCCAGCTAGTTTGCTGCCTCTGGCCCGACCCATCGAGTTGCTTACCGTTCGTCATATTGTAGTGGCATTCATACAGCATTGTTTTAACCCCAGTTGTTCTTCATAATAGTCGTATAATTGTCGATGAAATTTTGCGTTATTTACTAAGAGCGGTTTTAAAATAAAAACAACACTTTTGTATTTCCCTGACACGACAGTCTGGTAACAGTTTGTTAAGTTGCTTGGCAAAATATACTTACGCCAAAGGGAACTTTGATAGATAGTGCTATCTACGATACGATGGCGCACTACAAGTAACACTCTTGCAACATGCTATTATTCGTACAACATAACAAATATAATAATCAAATACAGAAGTCTTGGTAACACCGTTTATATATTTAATTAGCCGATATGAACTGGCATAATTTAACAGTGAGTTATGACGTTTCTATATAAAAGATGTTTCGAGTCTTACGTCTGGTACTGCCTGAGAACTGCTATCACTATTACTATGTTATTGCTACCATCTCTATTAGTGTATTATAAGCTTCACCATATGCAAAATCGAGCGTGTCGAGCGATAGTTGCGGCGACACTGGTATTGAAAATCGGCGACAACCCGTCATATCCGCGTAATACTGCTACTGATGGCGGCGGCAATGTTTAAAGTTGTAGTAATAATAGAAGCAAGCCTAACCAATTCTAGCTGGCGTTCTCTGTTTACGTGACGTTCATACTAAATTCGTGCAGTAACATCGGTAACAGTGATACCGACAGTGGCAGAAGCAGTACCAACCTATCTCTATTTACGACGCAATGTTTGCAGGGAAAACAGACGCATCTACGTCAAGGCGAACTAAAAGTTCGCTTGTCTGTTTGGCCACGCGCTCACTGACTACTGAACTACTACACACTGAAACTCACTGACTACCCCTATTCCCTTCAGCCTACAATCCCTTTTCAGCCTCTTACTACACTCCGCCCCCTTTATTTAGACTTGCGACCACCGCATGTGCTGCAACTCTTATGGCATTGTCATGCTCTGTATGTGGTCAGGTGTCTGTACCAGGAACTCCCCCACTTCCCAGGGATTAGTCCCCTGATCCGTTCGCTGGATCGCTTTGTTCTCTCTCCTTATGTTTATCTCTCCCTACAACGAATTCCGCGAAGCGTACGCGGACGCTTACCTAAACTCACGATGTTCGGCGCAACTCGTACACGTGCGCTCACAAAATGTTCTCGGTAAAAGCACAATATATGGAAACGGGATGCACTTTGATGCTTCGTCCACCCAGCCGCTGGCTTAATATCATCTAAACTATGTACCAAGAGAACTTAGCACAGGGTAGATGAGCTTGACTGTGCCAGCGGAAGTTGTCTGATCGTTTACGTCGGCTGCTTTATCAGCCATTCAGCCGACACGCACATCAATCTGTAGTCTAACTCAGTTCGTTATACGTATGACATGTTTATAGGGTAACTTTGAGACTGCCACATTACTGCAAGTAGGTACGATGTTCCATGTTTTAAACAGAGGACATTTTATACTCCATACAAGATGTCTTATTTGGCATCTCCTTAGATACTGACAAAAGGCGTATAGCAGTCTGTCTCTTTCTTCGAATAGCTCTTATAATTATTTGATTCTTTGGTCGCATAAAACGCTTAGCTTTCACATGTCCTTCTGAGACATCGGCTATAATTGAAAGATTAAGATGACGCTCAGCACCGCGAGCTTTTCAGTTTGTAGGTGGAAAAAAAACAGGACCTTAGATGGGCCAAAGTTTGACAGCCGTAGAGGGGCGATGTGCTCGTAGAGAACTACAAAGAGCTATCTAGTTTAGTTATCACAATAAAGCCTCCAAGAAAGTCTTTGGATTGCTCATTAAGGCGTTCACTTGATGTAATCTATGGGATACGATATTTTGTCATGGTGGGCAAAATTCAAATACGACTTTGAGCGCCATCACTTAACGGATTAAATATGGCGACCACACGAATAATGCTTTCTTTTAAGTGGAGTGGATGAGCAAGTTTTACTGTGTACCGTGCGACAATACCAGCTTCTGTCGCAGTATTGTGTGCAAGGAATGTTTTTAATCTATGAATCAATTCAACTTCAAGTTGAACTTCTACTCTATTGTATCTAAGATTATTTAGTGGTGTTTTTCCATCACGTTTATAATCTTGATTATCTAGTTGACTGAAATAGATAGTCAGCCATTTGTAATTAGTTAACGATGCCTAGTAGAAGTAAAAACATTGTTACTATTGAAATAAGTTAGGAAGAAAATTAATATCGAACAGCCATATAAGTTAAATAAGATGATGACTATTGTCGTCGTTATATATTATACAATGGATACTATTGTCAAAAATAATCAAACAACATCCAAGTTCCATTCTGAAAAACTGATCCCCATTAATTATACTTCAAGCAAATTAAGCTACCTGATATTATAGAAAGAGTGCTTCGTTACGGGAGTTAGCGTCTCTTCCGTTTCGCTCGAGATGAATGAACTATATCTGATAAAATCAGATGGGCCAGAGTAATTGTCAAGAAGACCTTAATTACAATGCGCATGGACTAGTGGATCAATTGCTGCGCAAATTTACCATGGGTTTTTTGGACCATTTTCTCTAACTCGCCAACTTAAGTCGATTCGGATATATCTGTGTAGTGTGCTTATTGACATGTTTAAACGTGTTAATGTTCTTGTTTTTTGAGGATATCTCAGGCTCTGTAAAAAAAAAACATCTCGGGAACATCTCAAGAGTTCCGCAGAGTTATCGTAGCAGCCTATTTTAATTGGAAACAGAAAGTAGATTGCATTTCAAGAGGCATTGTACCGGCACCTAAAAGCGAAATATATAAATTCGGTGATTTATGACGTCAGTCTCTGTGTAGTATGAATGTCTATGAGACCTTTAAACAGCACCTGTGCGCTCAAAATAATGTGAGAGCTAGGCTCAAGTCAATGCCTGTCTGTTTTGCCTACTGCTAATCATACAAGATACAAAAACACAAAAGATATATAAGATATCATACTGAATATGAATGAAAAGCTCTATGGTTCTTCTAATATGCTTCTCTAATGAAGGCTGGTAGAATTGGAGAAGATACATAAAAGATAGGGTAGCTCGACCAATTGCCGTCGAAGCTAAAAGGGTCCGAATCTGTATATTGCCTCCCTGAGAGCTGGCTAGTCATCCCAATGTTGGGCAAATCCGTTAGGCCATGCATGATTTGTTCTATACGACGCCCAAAATCGGTACGTTTAGACTAAACGTATGATGTCAAAGCAAGTCGTCCTTTAATGGTAAAGTAATTAAGGCAGATCAAAACTACGTCTAACGAAAATGACAGTTCTATATAGGAAAAAGTATAGCATTTTTTTTCAGTAGCAACTTTATACCTATACTTTATCCTAGCTAACTACTTTTCTGTGCAAACAAACCTTATATACGTCGCCGACGAAAAGTTCAGGCTAACTGTCAGCGAAAGGATAGAGCTGAGTCAGACGGTTTTTGTTGTTTTCATAATCGGCGCTTGTCCTTGTAACCTCCATGGAGAACTCTCGTTCTGTATCCTTATTGCCGCTTACGTGCCTTCCGAACTACAATTGCTCAATATAGGCCAGCCGAAACAATGCACTGTTTTCATTAGCGGCAAAAACAATATCAACAACGACAACGCATTTCGTAATTGTCGCAAACGGTGTCTATTGCACTTCCAGAGCTTTCTGTGGCATAGGTGCGCCTTCTTTCGAAGTTTTTTTCCCGTCGACGCGATGACGAGCAAGACAAAACAATAGACGTTCGGTCGCTTGAGCGTCAGCGCACCAATGGGCCGCATATATATATATATACGTAATCGAATTAGCTGTAAGGGACAGGAGGCCTACAGTATAGCATTGCACAGTATTCTGTTACCAACTGCATAGACAGATATTGCTGAAGTTGCCCCCTAGGCCACATGTGATTTTTTCTTCGTCCTTTTATTGCTCCTGGTCGGGATTTTTCGAAGAGTTAGGAAACACAGGCAAGAAAGCCGAAGGTAAGGACTAAGCAAACAAACATCCGAGCTAAACGAATAACCTCTGCTTAAGGTATACAGAAAACAAACCAGTTTACGTCTTCATAGTAGGCGTAACTACGAACTGACCGAAGAAATCCCTCGATACGTCATAACTTGGTTTCTTATGTATACGCATATCCGTCACGTAAGTCGCGTTATGTAATACTTTTGAAATATCCGGCGTAGTGCTATTGTTAGCCCGTGTATAGGATTTTGGGTTTTACGTCCCAAGACGCCTCGCGGAGCACGGAGTGAAACGTGATTTTCAATCTAGATTAGGTTTCATAGGCAAACACAATACTGCTGCACTACTACAACCGCTCTGATAACATTGTTGGACTGTAATGTTATTAATCTATTAGTTCACATGTAGATAATAGCGCTATAAACCGGCTCGGAATCGGCCTGCTAACTAGAGAGAAACTTCGTTACCCATACACTGCGTCAGTGTTTGGTAGAACGATTAGTTCCGCTAGGGAAAGTTGTACCGCACAAGATATTTAGACGAAACTTTAGCTCAATTCACTTAGTACTGATTCGCCTAAACTATTGTAAATAGAATAATAAACCAGAGTTAGGAAAAATCACTCGCGGCGCTGGTTAGAAGATACCAACTTCTTGACTCCTTTCCTTTTTCGTTCTCTCTCTTCGTTTGTTTACCTGTGTCAAACAGTCCTCTGACCCTCAAACTTTTCATGAACCGTATGCCAACGCCTTTCCCTTCAGTCGTTTACAGATTACTGCTGACATCAGTGGAAAGCAGTCTCACTCGTTGGCCATTATTATCCGCTAGAGGCGTTTATCATGTCCTGTGCAATCGGGGACCGGGAGAGAGCAGCGGAAGCTGGGAACTAGGCCACAAGTGCGCTTACGTGAACGGCGGGGGGCGACGGTGACATAGTGTAACGCCAATATGACCAGACGGCTCGCCCCGCTGCCCATTCAAACGACCGCGACGTGGTCGCTACAGTGCGTGCGTTGTCGCCCACCTCCCATCGAAGCGATCTTGACGTTACGCTGGGTCGCAAAAACATATTTCTAAATAACCCTTCTATACCGCGGTAGCGTCTCGTATCAACAGCGTATGACACCGTCTGACTTTGCTAGACTTCGTTTGTGCTACAATACTGCCCTTTACGGTTTTCGAGTCAGGTAACCGAGTTAGCATAGTAGAACAAAATTGGAAGTTGGGTATGTTTAAGGTAAGTTTAAAGAGATCAGGTGAAGTTCGTAGAAATGGCCGCTTTTTCAATACTGATGATGAATGAGGCAGTTCATTTGCTGCGAATGGAAAAGGCTGCGACAGGGAGACTCGCCCCAAACGACATTTACGTTCTATTGCGCCCATCTAAAATAGTTCACGTAATATCTGCGAGCTGACTTCCGCATCAATCTTTGACAGTTGTTTACTAAGCTAACCATTGCTGCCATGATGAATAAGGGAAGCATATGAAAGGTAATCGTTCATGTGCATTTCAAATAGAATATTAGGTCCAGCAATACTGCACAGCAGCAATGATACCGATATTTTGGAAAAGTACTCTGTCTTTCTGGGCATTGACTACATCGCTTGATACCGGAAAATGGGGTTTGTTAAATAAAACTTTCCGCTTTGCGTCGTTCGTTTCATCGAAAGTCTCGGCCGTTCAAGTAGCTCGATCTTTTAGCCAGAGAAGAACAGCCCGACCTCATTATCAATTCGCTCATTCTGTTGAATGGAAAAACTCGTAAGACACCTTCTGTACCTTTTGTACGAACATTCACTCGGAACCAATTCAGCTTTGTTATCATCCCTACATGAGGGTTATTGCGCAAAAATCTTTTACTCATAGAAACCGCTCTCTAGGAATATTTATGGGGAGGTGACATAAATCTGCCAGACTAGTTTAGTTTACACCCTTAGAAGCGGATATACTGTAAATGGCTCAACAACATATAGATAAAATAATTAATGTAAAATTATTGTCCGAACATAGGTAATGTAACAAGCCAGCAGTATTCTATTGCGTAATATATCATTTTGGGTTCCTTTTGATATCAGACTTTCCCAGCGGGTAACGAACCCAACCCAGTCCGTATAAGAAAATCACAGCTGGTAAATCATTGATGTAAATTACGCTAAACTCTATTAGATCACGTATTTATCTTACACGTGAATGCAGATGTCTGCCATTTCAGTTTTTAAGATGCTTAATCATTACTTTTCGATATTTCCCCTCGACACGAAACGGCCTACAAACGACAATTTCACGTCACTCCTGAAAATGAATATACACTGGAAACATCGATCTTTAATGTGGATGTTAATTACTGAAGAAAATCCACTTATCTCTTTCGTATGTATCCTAGTGTATTTTAGAGAAGTTAGATCGCTTCGTGGACATAGGACTCAAGCCTCATCAACGTTGGCCTGATGATACCCATGGGAGCCGAGACAAAAAGCTACGAGCATATTATTCATTTTCTGGAGCAGAACTAGTGTGAATGACAAGACGAATATTTTAATAAATCAGCAGTCTAAAATAACAGGGATTTGGGCACATTTTTCTTATTCACTGTTCTAAACGTCCTGTTTTACAGTGAGTTGCCGCGTAAGGTATGACGGCGCTACGAACAAGTTTGCTCTGTGATCTAATTCTGTACACATGTATTGCATCGTCGCTAATAGACGCCGATACTACAACATATATATATATATATATATGAGAATTTCGTTTCGAGAAGAGCGTTAGATATGGACGCGAAACCCGTCTAGTTCTATTTATTATAAACTGTTGAAAGACAAAGCCCTATCTATATCTCAAACGCATGTTAGCACCTTTGCATCTCCTGCTGTTGTGGGTTCATCTGTGCGATTTGAGCGTATCTCTCTTCCTTCCTTCCTTCCTTCCCATTCAATGTCATAAATAGAGGTCGTTTCTCGGCCCAGTAAACGCAACAAGTTCAACCGAGATTGTTTCCTATCTCCGCTCGGCTTACCCACTCGGACGTTTACGTTTTCTTTTCCAATGACTTTCTTGCTGCTTCTTGTGTCAATTCGATTTGATTCAGGCGAACACTCGCCGAAGATTATCATCATCATCAGAGCATTTATAGGCAAAGTGAAGTGGTCGATTTTTTTTAGGTTCGTAGTTGAGTTTCGTACGGTTTTTCTCAGCGGACACACTCGTCTCTATGGAAAGAATCAGAGTCTTCAAAAAGTTACTCCCAAACAATCTGATGGCTAGCTGTAGTGTTTTGCGAATACGATCACAAGTAGTTACATCTTCTCAAATACAGTGACGTTTAGCTGCCGTCGAGATAACTTGAGGATGAGAAAGAGGCTAACTTACGTAGCAAACTGTACAACCGCTTATATGAACCCTCCAACGAGAGACACTGGTTTCCAACAAATTATATGATAGTCACATTTACTTCTACGCCAAACACTTTAAACTTGGTTAGACGTGATACGTGCCTTCGGGTGTCGATCGTAGATACTCTTCCACGCAGCTCTTACTCAGTAAACATTATCATTTCAAGAAAAGACCATTAGACGAGCTCTATCTGAAGAACTCAATCAGAATTCGGATTTCATCTCTACTGTGATCGTACGTAGCGGAAACAAACACACTTGTCGGCCTGCATCTGATCCACATGTGACGTCTCCATGGATCATAGTCCTTGTGAGGGTCGCCACGCCCTCTCTTCTCACAATCTTGTCGTTAGTCGCCTTGCTATTTCCTCCAACCTGTCAACTCGATCTCAAGAGCGCGAAAACATCGAATTTTTCCAAGTTAGATCGCAGCCGACAGAATCGTAGTTTACGGCAGCAAGCCGCTGCAGCGTTGAACAAGCATCAAAGACGCGGTTTTTTGATCACGTACTTTAGTGGCCGTCGGCGTTCAGTAAGGAAGTAGTTCGTCGGCTGTAGAGACACGTCGCTAGCCATCCTCTTGCTTCTTGCTCGTTGGCTCCTTTCGATGATACTACTACTACTACTACTACCACTAGCCACTACGAAAACTGGCACAGCCTTAGTGCTCTCTCCCGACCTGAGACACCCGTCACGTTCTCCTGTGACTTCTGAAAAGCCATCCAATTTCGCTTACTATCTCAGTGTGCTCAGCCCTCTTTGGCTTGCCATTTGGCCATTTGCCGGAACCCGCCAAACTAGAACCCAAGCAGCAAATTATCGAAAAACTGTTGCGCGGGGCCGCAGACCTAAAGATACTTCTTATGACACGTATATAAGAAAAGTAAACTCGTTCAGGTAATAAAAATCGTATCAGAAAGAATAATGCTTTAGGTAAACTTTCAGACAGACGACAATAGGAAAGATAGTTGCATGACTATTCCGCCATATTGTATTCGCGATAGTCTGCGTTTTGATCATTTAAAGCTTAGTATTTGTGAAGTGTCAGTACATTTAGCCGTTGATTCAGCAAAAATTCTCGTTGGAATACACACCAAGCTTATGACCGATGGAAGAGTGAAGACTACTAGTATGTGTTTCATATTGCATCGCTTTTTATTAATATTCATATCTGACGGTAGCTTCAATGGATGATAGTTCTACTAAGCAGACATATCGAAACATTCTGATACGCTTCATCATAAAATATAACTATCTATTATTATCAATTATTAACAAATTATCCCTATTTACCTATGACCGGTTTGATAAAAATATAGCAACATTTTTACTAGGGTGCATATACGCTGACTTAGACGTTAGGCTAGCGATGCTATATATTTGTTCAGTTATTGGGATCTTTTTTTATAGGTCAGCTTTAGCCTATCCCATAATTTTATACTCGTAAATCTGTAGTTGGTATTAACAGCGTGAACGCACTTTATTGAAGGCAGATTATCGTAAACTGAAGATCATTTGTTCTACGAAAACGAAAGTCGCTTTGGAAATAATGAAACGAATGGAATATCTGAAGGTATGAATCATATAAATAGTCCTATAACAAAATCTAAATAGCATATTGTTGCCCTCTCAATGTGTATTTGGATTGAAGAACCCAAATAAGTTCGAATCTCTACATCATTGAGATGATCTACAAACCCCATACAGGATCGATAGTATACGCAAGTGAAGATTATTGGTCGGTTGTATTACATTCTAATTTAGCAGAAGATCACAAAATGATTTTGCGTCGTCACTATCGGCTTGTCACTTAATTGTTTGCAGGAAATATATTCAAGCTTTTTGTTTCAAATATGATGAAGGGAGACAAAAGAACGAAAAAACAAAAGGCTTACGTTAGTTAATTTTCGCCGAGGGTTCTTTGACAAACAAGACAGTGAATGTCGAACTATCCAGCGAGACCCCACTAAGCAACTATCTCACTAACGAATCACCACCGAATAGCTGCGTATGGCTAAGAAAAAGACTCCCACACTAAGCGTTTAAGAACAAATCCCTTTTGCCTTCCTACAGGATTACCAAGGGTGAGCTTAATTTAATTACAGACAAGAGAGTTAACGTCGTCTTGCAGTAAGAAGGGCAAACTTTGCTCATTAAGTGCAACAGGTTCCTATTCCTGGTAGCGTGGCCAGAAACAGACAAAGCAACTACTAGCCGCAGCAAGCATTGTCTTAAAATTAGTCTTTGCGACCCTCTTTCATATGGCAAAAATAGGAACTGTAGTCCGAGCTTGAAATGCTTAGTTTTATCACTTGCACCTTAATCTATTACTTTTTTCCTGTACTAATAAGTGCAATTCTCCGTGCGCGACCAAGCTTTTTGATAATGAAAAAAAAAAAAAAAAAAACCGCTCAATAGCTGTGATGAATTGGTTTGAAAAGGTGCCGAAAATTATGGCGTGGTAGCCTACGAGGTCAAGATACTTTCTTAACAAGTAAGAGACCTGGGGTTCGTTTTTTTGAAATCTTTTATTTAGTATTTAATATCACTCCGTAATATAATAACCGCTAAAATCCACATTATAGCAAATCATATTATAATGGGATAATGCCCAATATTGGTCCTTTCACTCTAATAGAAACTGGTCAAAACTGACTGTTCAAAAAGCGCACCATCATACATTAGCATCAGCCAGCAATATCCTCATAATTATGAAGCGTTTTCGTGGTGTTTGCTCGATCTAAAGTTCTTAGCACGCAGCTGTAGTACATAGCCGACGTACACGAAACAAAATAGAAAACTTCGCCCGCTAGAGGATTGTGGCAGATGTGCGCTGTGTTTAGATCAATGGATAGCCAATGGTTTTGTGCCTGCCTTTGCCTGATTCTCCAGGAAAAGGAGATACGAATGGCCTCTTGCCCGTTCGTCTTTGCCGAACATCTTTGTTGTCGAATTTGGTGAGCAATCTAACAGGTTGCCTAACCGGCGTCTCTTCTCTCGGATTTGTTGCTTCTCCCCACGAGGGAATCCCAAATCATTTCGGTCTCGTTTTTTGCAGTTCGTTTTATTCTAATACCACCATTACCGAAGAGAGTAAAGCTGAGTGGTGATTTTTATCAGCTGATGCGCGGCGCTCATCCTCCTGGACGCCTGTTAGCTAGTTTTATTAGAGAAAAAAAGAGCTATAATAGTACCACGACCACCGCCATCGTCAGGAGACGGAAATCGACAGTGTAGTAGTAGACGACACGTCGTATTTGCTGCTAGTGATGAAAAAAACGAACGAAAAGACAGTAGCGGGCATGGCAGAAACGTCACTAGGATAGGAAAAGCATGCAGAGGCCCACGGGGTAGAATCATGGAATAGTACGAAGCTCATGATGCGGAACGTGGACTGAGTACATTATTTCTACAGTAAGGTAGTTCCTATGCCTCACGTCCGAGGAGCACGCGCAAAAGTTAAAAAGAGGCCTCCTATCTATAGCTACGAGAGTTCAATGAAACTCTACTAAGAATTTACCGCTGTGGGATAACTTGGAAATATGTTCAGTGTTATGAGGCGTCTCCACTAGCAATTGCTTGTAAGCGTCTATTGTACCCACATCACATGCTTGATAAAAACGTTTCATTTTCTGGAAGATAAATGCGTACCTTAATTTCGTGTGTAATATCTGGGCTCAACGCTGAAATACAGAATATTTTTGCATTAAAAAAGCGGCCATTATCGTCAGCAAAATTGGAGTACTTATTTGTGTTGCGCCTTTGTTGTGTTATATCATTGTGCTGCGCTTAATGATAGGTCTACACTCGTTCGTTTTTCTCACTGGAACACCATTAAGTACTGAGCAATGTGCCTTCGAGTGCTTAATACTGTCTTGCTATCGCTTATCCTGTCTACATTTAGTCGCCTACTAATGTCTCTATAAGGAATTACGATCTGTGCTGGCAAACGGTGCTGCTGCTTCAAGGATCTGCCGAGGTGGACGGCAATCGGAGCAGCTAGATACAATGGAGTATAAAGAAACCGTTATAGCGTAGCAACTGATTTGATATATTCGGCTTCCTAGTGCTCGAATCTTTAATTATTGAACGCCTGAAAGTTACATATATTCGGTTCCGGATCTACACCACTCTATGTGTCACTAGGATTAGTACGAGGGCACACTACAGTTGTGCTTTCAAGCGGGCAACACATTTAATCACATAACTTTGCTTTGCCCCACATCTAAGGCGGCTCAGCTGTATCATTTCTTGCAAAAAAATTCTTACTTAGAAGGATATGGTCCCTCTTCGATTTTACCTAATTAGAACTGTTTGTATTGACTTCATGCGCTCATGGCTCAACGCAACTTCGTGATTTTGGCCATGATGATTCAGGCCCATGTGCAACTAGGTGATACCTTCCTACGAATTGAAAACAAGCATCGCTATGATACGGTTGACGAACTACAACTTATAGAACTTTTCTGACAATTTGCATATCTCTTGTTTTTTCTTGGTAATAAAAGGTAACAGAGCCCTGGGAACATTTCTGTCTCAGATCAAACTATTAAAGTATAGATAATCTGGGACAGTGCTGGGCGGATCGACCCCTTTGGCCTTATTAGGATAACAATCGATTTAGAAAATAAGCTAGGGAAACTTTGGCATTTTCGCTGTTGTTATTGGTAGGTCGATAAGGCTGGGGGTTCTTTTGCATTAGCCGCTAATCTGTGCCTGTTAGGTCAGTATACGTTCGCTTGCGCTATCCAATGGTGCATACTGCTAGTGTAGACAGTGAACTGGCCAACACATGTTTGCGTGGCAAGAGCGCGTCAACAAAGGCAGAGGTTCTAGGAATTTCGTTGTTCAAGCCCCGTCGTATAGAAAGATGTTTTGCTGTTTTCATTTGATTCGCTGCCGCAGTTGTGTACCGATAGCAATTCTTGGCCTGCCAGAGGACATAGGATCAGCGCGAACTGTGGTGCGAATGATGAGAGCATACGGGAATGAGGGTGATTACGTATCACTAAAAGACAATGACCTTAGCCATAACATCCAGTGATGTCTCTGCCCTGGTTCGCCAAGGTTATTAAAGGTATAGGCGTGGGCTTCCTCGCTAGCGGTTGTGCGTCAACATAGAGTATGATCTATAGTGATGGATACGTCTAGGCGGAACTAATGATGGTGCCAGAGGGTAGTCACTTTACCAACGCGGTACCCGAGTGCGAAGAATATAGAAATTTTCATGTTGCTAAAATGGAAAAGTACGAATGGCCTAGGAAGTGCGTCGAAAAAACGTTTTGCCAAAGTAGAATGTAATATATAATATTACCTGAAAATAATCGATACTTGATATAATATGATGAATACTTGATAATAATAATTGGGTGCTTCCTAGTGAAAATGGCAGATACTAGATAAAACCTGCATTTGGTAGACATCGGGAAGGAATATGTAATTTCTGAGATCTGATTGAAAATCCATTTCTATCTTACAGGCATTCAATTATGGAACACTTGGCAAAACTCCTTAAACACGCTGCGCAGGGGTTAAAATGAGCAGTACAAAATGACAGGACTGAACAACATCAATATGCATTAAGCGGTAATGCTACGAGTCGAAAACCGGAAAGCGGACACAGATCAAAGACAACCATTGATAAGTTTAAATGATATTACAGGTTTTTCTATTGTTTGGTGGTGACAGACAGATCGTGCCATCTCTGCTCTTCTTGCGATAAAAATCTCCACAGCAACTAAACAAATGTTTGTTTGTTACGTAGTGTTTTTGTATGCGTTAATTGATCAGTACAATG
Organism: Varroa destructor; assembly: GCF_002443255.2. Taxonomy (NCBI): domain Eukaryota; kingdom Metazoa; phylum Arthropoda; class Arachnida; order Mesostigmata; family Varroidae; genus Varroa; species Varroa destructor. Next base: position 61,393,512 of record NW_019211454.1, on the reverse strand, counting down.
TTCATACACAATGGAAGATCTATCCTCGTATGCATTGAGATGGAAAAAATTTCACGAAGGCTGGACGTAGTGACTTGGCGCAACTTCAAGTATTACCTGCGCTCGAAGGTTGGTGGCATAGTGCTATAGCCATACAGAAATTCTATCGATGTATCCAGCGGTTTTATGGAAAGTGGTTGCAACATAAGCTTTCAATCCAATGGCCTAATCATTTGAATTTAACGCACATAGTTGCGTTAATGTTGTATCAAGTGGCGAAACCTAGCGGTCTATTGACGTCAATGTACTCAGGAGATACATAACTGATACATAAATTTGTCTCATCTTAGTGGGTCCGACCTCAGTGTGAGACGGCTGGACGACAATCTGATCGGAACGAACGATTTTACCATTACTGTTCTTTTGCTTTTCGATCATCGAAGAGGGAAGGACCCGCCAGCCAACTGACAGACCTGAGGCTTTGCTTAAGATATATAGAAAGCAAGCTACGCAGGAAAGTGTGCAGGACCAAGCAGGCTTAGCCACAATAACAGCCATAGGAGTTGCAATACCGGCAGTCTCGATGTCTAGCCTCAGCCGCAGCGACTAGCCAATGAAGGGCGATTATTTTTCTTTCATGCTCCATGACAAGCATCCAAGCGTTTCCATTAAATGATAAAAGAAACGTTTTTGCTGATGAAACCCTAAGCCCCGGCCGACCGTTTATGCGACCACTAGCTCGCTCCATCTGACTCTAGCAAAAAGCAACGGTGTGATGTTAGCCGCATCGCCGTTCTTTCCTTTGCAGCCATTGCGTGCCAAACCAATGTGAATGTCTATGTCCCCGCCTAACCTAAACCCACAGTTTCTCCTCGACCTCCTTGCTACCACCACCCCCCAACCTTTCAATACCCCTCTAAGTCCGTTCTAGGCGTTTCCTTATCCGCTTTTCATTCTTTGTTATTTGCGCAGTGACCTCCCCGCCAGCCGTTGACCGAGTCCTACATATAGCGCTCGACCACCGGGACGTCCGTCCTTTGTGGTAGCATTTCATTGCAAAGTTGAAGGACCCAATATACACATGCAGGCGCACGCACGGCTGCGGCGACGGCTGTAGCTTGGGCTATCTGTATGAACTTTGCACCCGCCGGAACATCACCGCAATCCAAGTGCCCACCAGCAACAACACGCAGAGGAGTTTCCAGCGCTAGAAATCGTCGTGGACCGGACTGTGGATGACCCCTCGATTGCGGATAGGAAGAAGCGGTAAGTAGCGCATAGCGGGGACGGCTGGATACTCTGGGCGGCTATGAGTGGCAGTGGCATTAGCTGTCTGCCGCGAGTGTCATGCCATCCATTGTGCACAAGCGAGTTGAGAAGTGAGATTTGGGGACCCGTGTGGGACGGCCAGGAAGATGGGGATCAACGAAATCGTCACGATCCATCATGCAGCCAGCGGCAGCAGGGAAAAAGAGTTAGCCAGTAGCGAAAAAAGGGACAGGAAGTGTTGGCCTATTTTCCTAAAGCTGGCTCTCCTTCACTTCAACGGCGATAACACTAATGGCAACAGCTCTCACTCAACTTCGGAATCGTATCATGTGATGCTACATGCGGTCACACATCCAGAACACAGAGTTAACTATCGCTCAATTCATATTTAGTATAAGTAATCACAGTTTCGATGAACGACTGACAAAGCATTCGGGCGTTCTTCGACCTATATGCAGAAGCAGGTCCACTAGACGAAAGAAACGAGTGAATGGCTGTTTGTTTATGTTGGCACTATCATATTGAGGAAGGATCGATTTAACCTGACTGTATTTTAGAAGGACTCATTGATGTCAATCATATTATGTGTAACTATTATTTCTAGAATAATAACTATTAGCCACGACAAATTGTTGTCGTTTCTAAATTTGTCATAGCTAGACCGAACACTTTCAATCGGGTCGGTTCAAAATCTTCTTAGACAGAGTAAACGATCGCAATGCGGTCAACGACCTGGAGACTAGAGTAAGGCCTTACCGTCTGCATGATTGTGCCTACATACGGAACCTACCTCTTTCTTACCAGCTCCATCATGTACTTAAAAAAAACATTCCGATAAGAGCAAAAACGGTTTACGAAACAGAAGAGTTCTTAAAGAATTCATCAGTGTCGTCCAAAATAAAATGTCATACGTCAATATGATAAAGAGCTCCTTTTAGAATGTTAGGCCATTTATATGCATGTTGAAAAAGGCCATACGCGTCTCTCAGCAAAATTGACCAATGAAAAATTAACGGACAACAAGTGCCAATTTCTACTTATGATTACACGGAACACTACGAGCGATCGATTCTTCATCGACAAGCAAGCTATACAAACGTACCGCAGGTCCTAGTCTCAACAATCTCGGTCGCCAGTCCAAAATACTGGCAATAAAAGGCTAATAAGGTTAAACTGCCTATCATCAAAAGAACACTGTATTGTGTAAGGCTGTCACAACCGGTCAGGTTTGCTCTTGGAGAAATCAGCTCAAAAGAAGAGTATTTTGGTCTGAAAAGTAGTGATGAAGTGTTTCTTGCTCAAAGGTCCCAGCGCTGCGGATATTCACGGAAAATTGGTGAAGGCGTCAGGTAAGAAAGCACAAAGCGTGAATGGTATAAACCAATACGGAGATAATGTAGCAAGACTGCAAGTTGGGGCGTTGAAGGCTAGCGAGGAGATGATCACATATCGGGAGCCGAGGAACACGAAGGTGTTACTGCAATCGAAAAGCCTTTTCGCGAAAGCAGACCTTCGGGTGCAGGAGCTTTGTCGGCTAGAACCGGCATAGTACAAATTTATGATTTAACTGAGTAAAACACGGGTTTCCCGGCTATTCGAAGCCGGTTGTAAATTTATGCGTTATATTCCGCGTGCAATTTTGACAATTTTAGCCAACAAGAAAGTCGCCATAGACCAGATATAATCTAACGTCTATTGACGGCCGGAGGGGAATCACAAGGCAGAATTGCGTTGCCTTAAAGAAAAGTCGAATTTGGCGGCAGTACCGAGTAGGTTTGGACATAAGGTAAATGTAGACTCTACTCGACATTAGGGACCTCCATTACTGACAAGTGCTCGCTGATAATTGAGCAATGAATGCGGCCCGCTATCTCGAATTCGTCAAAAGATTCATGACCCCTTGGCACGGCAGTTGAAAGCTCATAGTCTGGTTGCCTAATGACAACGTCAGATCTCCCCAATTGCTCCGTGGATTGTTTTCTACATAAAAAAAAATAGCTCGTGTTGACAAACGCATTTCGAAATCTGCGTATGTTTGCGAAGTCTAGCGAAGAATATATCTCTCGAAATATATGTCAGCTCTAAGTAGAATTCGGGATCGTTTCAGATGTCAAGTAACCTAAGATGGCATTCTGACACGCTGATCAGAATGTCTCCACGTTACACTTCATTTTAAAGCATGACAATAAAAAGCAGACCTCAGAGCGTATCTATTACAAAATAGTTCTATTGTTCACTAGGACGTATCTCTTTTGGCTGAACAACGAGCAGCGAACACGTTTTTTCATAAAGGAAATTATAGAGAGGCTACAAACACGATGCCATACTTCGCAGGTTGCGTTACGTACGTAGTCTTCTATTAAAAAACGACAATTCGAGCCAAACAATAAGTTTTTAAAAGTCGAAAGGGAAGTGTACAATACAAATCAAACATTTTAGTTACATTGCCCCATTTTGCGCCGTTACTTCCGCATGTTAAACCTGCATGTGTTCGCTGCTTTCAGAGCATAGCTGGTCTTATTTGTACGACGAACCCGTCCAATGTGAGGGGTATCGTATTTGATTGTACTGATTCCTTTCAGAGGTTGTATCCAGTCTGCAATGAAAATGCCAACAGATGAAACGAGGTAATCACTGATATAACCAGCGAATCGATCAAATCAATTTATTAAATGTTTTTAATGATTGAATTGAATCCAAAAGCTTGTATTTTTGCCACTGGCACTGTGGGCTTTCTGTAAGCGAAGCATTATAAGCAAGACGGCTTATAATGAAATGGTCTTCTTTTACTTTCCGGCCAACCGAGGAGTCCAAAGCAGGATAACAAATGTAAAGTAGAACTAGCAATGGTGATCCTACTAAGGAACTCGTTGATCTTATTTCAGTAGACAATAATAATAAACGATAGTTTACGACGCCTTAACGATGGTCCTTCGAAAAAATTCTTTTATAGGAAAGAATTGTGCCGGACGTACTTGGCAAATGTTGCATCTACCACTCTAATAAATATATGTTTCGAGTTTTTCCTTGAATTTTTAGGAAAAAAATTATTGAAAAATCGTCCTAACCTATCGACAAAAAGGGAGCGCTGCATCACGTAACAAAGGCTGAGTGTTATCGATGACATTTTCCGGCCGATGAACGTCATCAATAAAATCGACTTGTAAAGTACTTCATCGAGAAGCAGGTCCAGTATTGACATTGTTATTTGTAAATAAACTGTGTGTTAAGCAACGTCAGAACGCTCATAGATAAAATGAGATCTTATTATACGGTAAACCATAGCAGTGAATTGTTAGAAAGGATCAACTTGCAGGTAATTGTTAATAAAACAGGTTTGATATATATTTACATTTTCGCTTCAATTTCAGGTTCTAGATTACTGTAGTCTAAATTTTTTGCTCGATCATATTCTGGGCAAAAACATTTTTTCTCAAGCTGAATAAAGCATCTGTCTTCATTCGGGTTGTATACATATGCGTATACATAGTTAGAAAACTGAACCAGTCAGCGTAAACTATGATCTTTCAGTATCGATTTATACTACCGGGATATGTTGGCAATTGTGCTCGTGATCGAAGAACATATTTGAGGCCAAGTTCGATCTTCACGTTTGCAACGCGTAACTAAGACCTGGCACTAGTTATTGCAGTTCAGGGCGAACCACATATACCCCCATCGAGAAGATGATTAATATCGCTACATCACCAGCGTACTAGAAACTTGACAGTGTGTTTCATCCATATATTTATATATATATATAGAAACGTTTTCTTTATGTTTTGGTAATTGTAAAAGGAGCGTTGTTTTAGCTTTATGAGCGCGATGTATATAATCTTATTATAGTGTTGGTCGTTTACCTGTGATATTCTGATAAAAAGGAACGCAACTTGCAAAACAGGGTCCAGTCGCACGGTCCGCTTTTGATTAGCCCGCCTTCGACCTGTGTAGATAAATACACGGTAATTCACGTTCACTATATATGCTTGTAAAAACAGGTCTCATGTATTTTACAATGATGCCATTGCTTCGTCTGCTGTGCCTCTGGGTAACCTGAGGCAGTTCCTTTAAACTTCTCTCCAATGACACTTACGCACAACTATTAAGGTTTTTATATGCAAGTAAATCATTATCGATTACGTAAATATTGATAGGTTTTCTCCTCATGGAGTTACGCTAACTTGACCCTCACAGGTGGTTAAGATACGAATGCAAATCTACTGTCATTTAAATAGATCAAAGTTATGATAGAAATGGTACCGCACGCAAGGAGGGCCCCTTATTCGACTCTAGCGGGCTTGTGTTACGTACAAACAACCCGAACCCTCATATGTCCTGCTAACTTGTATGCAGCGGGCTATCCGGTAGTCGAGCTAGGGTAAACATGGAACTTGTTTCGAGTGAAGCAATATGTGAGAACTAAAGTAGGTTCTTTCTAATGAAGGTTTTCTGCTCCTTTACGTATCCGATACTCGGACAAGCTCACACCTGCTGAGACATCTGTCATTCACAAAGCGGAAAAGGAACCTTCGATTGCTGTTTGTTTGCACAGAATATATTTGGTATACTGCTGGTTCTTCGCATTCCACAACTTCTTCCCAGTCATTGCGTAACCCTTACGTATGCAAGCATATATCTAGAAAGGATGGACCGTTAGAGTAAATGAAGCTCATCAATAAAAGTTGCTGAAGTAAGTCGCAGCAACTTTGCCTACCAGGCAGTTGGTACACAGCAACGTGCCATTCGTGGTAATAAGTTAGGCCTTACGTGTTTTCCGTTTTCGTAGATGATCTAGCTCGTTTACAAACGCACATGTCGATTCGCTCAGAGTACGGCTACTACTAAGGCTTTTCTAGCGGCTAGTTTGCGTCAGTCTATTTTCTGCAGCCAAAAAATGACTACGTATTAAAGAGGGTGTGCTGTGATTGCAGATCTTTCAGCCACACTCGAATGATCATAGGCAACATAAAAAAGAAACTATTCAAAAAGTTTTTTGATTATGTCTATTGCTTTCCTACCATGAGAGATGCGGAGGTACGAACTAGTACCATCCATGCTGCTGCAAATATCCACAACACGTACAATCGAATTATCGACAACTATAAAAAGAATACGGTAAACATTTCTATAGATTCTTGGCTCCTGACTGCGCCAAATGAGGATCTTCTCCTTCAGTTCGGTCCTCCTATCTGGAAGTAAAAACACATTGTTTTACGGAAGATTGTACTGGCAACAACTAAAATCATAATGACTCATAAAAATAAACCTGCACATACCGGGAACTGCGTGATTACCGTTAGGACGTGTCCTGCATATTACAGGTATCATTAGAGACTAGGCCCTACTATAACAGTAATAATAATAAGGCTCCGGGTTTTCCGTCCAGTTTAGTTTGCTCTGAGTTTGCGGCACGATGACAGGTTATTCTACATAGAAGGCCGCTTTTATTTTCTGTGAATCATTTAATTGATATAATATATTACTGTTCCATTCGTACGACGACCCTTTCAAGCTGTTATACGGCAAAAGAAGTCCAAGATCGAGGCTTATGTTTGGGTTAGGAGCAGGGCATGATATTGGCCTGACGTAAAATAGCTGACAACGCCCAAAGGAGCCTAAGGCTTCGTAATCGATACAGTGTGCTAGGCGACAGACACAGCGGTGCCATTTAATTATCAGCATTAATCTAACGATCAACAAATGATATACCACTAGGATTTTTTACGGTAATGTTTTGTCTGATAAAAAAGATAAGAAATCGTATTTGATTAGTGCCATCGACGGAAAATACATTAAATAAACGGATTTTAATTTTTTTTAGCAAAGTGTTACAAAATTACGCTCGAGAGAAACGTGAAGAAAAAGCACCCGCCAAAGCAGGTAAAATCATCGTAGTGCCCATTTTGTACGGTTATAGAGATGAAGCCCTACGCCTTGAATCATCAGGAGTGACATGCCGTTGTCTTACGGATATCTTTCTCGGTGCATAACGTAATGCATAGCTTTGCTGCACTTAGTGGGCATAAAATCAAGGCATAAAGTGAAGCGTAGTCAAAGCGCCCGGGTGGGAGGTAACGGCAAGCGTTAGGGTTTAATAATGTATTAAAGCGGATGTTTTATATAAACACAACAGGGAACGCATGAGAGGTCCAGCTGTCGAGATCGTTGTAATATAAGCAGTATAAGACCGCCATGAGGTCGAGGGAAGCCGTGCCATAATATCCCAATTAGCGACATAATACATAGGCGAGTTATTGTAACTGATCAGACCTTGTCCCTAGAGCGACTCCAGGAGAGGAACAATGTCGAGGTAATATATCGAAGCCCATAAAGGCGGCATTCATTGTCAGCCACTTAGATTTCGCTCCTGAATTCGATATCGGGATGTCGAAGAGTGACGATCTGTGAGCTAGCCTCAATTATCCATTAGCTAGAGCCTACTAGGACTAGGTGCAAATATCATCGTATCTTATGAACGGTAATTAAACGCTTGGCATCGATACATTTTTGTAATGGTGACTGTTGTCCACGTTCGGGGTTAGATCAGTATGACATAACAGCCAGTTTGTTTGAAATAGTCAAGTGTCACACGGTACCTAATTAAGGCTTGAAAACTTTTACTTATCCTACGTCTCTGTGGTAGCATCAGCGGGTGAGGAGGAGCGGCGGCTTAGGGTATAATGAAAGTAAACTATAATAGTTGAACAGAGAGATAACTTTTGAATAGATAATAGGGCAAGTTATTAAAGCACTTGACACGTGCAGTGCAACACCAACACCGCTTCAGGATCATATGCAGCCAATAAGGGCAGAAAATTTTCTCTTGCTGCTCATTCGTTTTTCCCTGAAGGCCAAAGTCTCCGTTTGAATATCAAAGCAATTTCAGCCCTTCTAGAGATTATAAGCATAAACACACTGTATATCGAGCCGCTAGCTGCCTGTCTCGATACACAAGAAATCTGTAACTTATAGAATTCCGGGCTCAACACGCAAATAAGGCTTGCTAACTGCTTTTCTAGGCCTGTTGCGTCGCTAATAGAGGTATGTCTATTATTACATATTGGATTCTTTAAGCAGTCTATTTTCAAAGCCCTCTCCTTTATGGACAGTTAAATGAGCGTATCGGCAGGCAGTCATTCACGATAAAGATGGTTTGTTATTGAATTGAAGAAATTTTATTGGGACAACGACCATACATACATACATACACACACTGCGATATACTCCTCTCATCTCTAACGCCAGCAAAACAAAACATCATTTGTAAGAACTTTTTTCTAACACGCTCGGTTTAATGTGAACAAGACTGGAGCAACGATAAGTTTAGGTGCATGGTTCGTACGATCTTTGGTTTGTTATCGCAGTAAGTGTTACTTACATTATAATATTATATATATATATATATATAATAATTAGTTATATTATATTGCTAGTCTAATGATTGGTTGTGTCATCCCTTCAGGAGGTAACATCAAAGTATGTGAGGCTTTCTTCGATTTCGGTGATTAGTTGGCAACAGCCGTATCAAATATGCTTCTCAGCACTGCCACAGTTCGCGCCAGCTTTAATACACACTGCATAACTTAGAAAGTTTATTGACACTCACTGACAGACGACTCGATATCGGACTAGTTATCCAATGAGTATCAAATCGGGGTATCCGCTCTCGCTGATACTGTGGCGGTTAGCGGTTACTGACTCCTCCTTTTGAGCTGTATGAAGCCAAAATCGTGTTATAATCCGAAGTTTATTATTGGTAATCGGTCTCGAGAAGTAGTATCACGTCGGAGTTCTGTTCGAATTTCCACTTGTTCCTTCTGAAATCGCGCCTTAAGTATTTATTCTTCAAAAACCCATTGAACGACTCCCAACAACCATCTGTCGATGGGATCTGTCATAGATGTCTAAGTTGTGTTGGTTAGGCGGATAACAGAACTAAAGTACGATTCTAGATATACATAAAATGAGGCATAGTATGTATTGTGGCAAGAAGGGCAATTTTAATTCCCAGTCACGAACCGGTTGGTCCTATTGTTATAGAATGAATCTGGCTGATTCTGTAATTATTAGGCCCATTTCGATATGCAGATGACCTGTTCCTTTGGGACTTATTCCCTACCTAGCTGAGATCATAATAGTTTGGGTCTGCGATTTCAATTTATCCGTTCTCATCCTAAAACACAACGCCTTCTTGCAATTTACACGAAGCAATAGTTCGTTTTACTATTATCTATTAATAGGTGTCTTCTGCATACATACATTTGCTAATAAGGAAACGGAAATGTTAGGATGTTTCTCAGTGATCCTCTACATAGTTTACTGTCCTAGTAATTGCAGGCTCATTAGTTTACTTGGAATGTCTGTTTCCTTCTTTTGCGCCTTTTTGCGATGGATTGTATTTAAGGCAAAGAGCGGTAACATAGACAAACCAAACACTTGTCATATAGCGCGGAGCGCTGCCCAAGGAAGGTAACCTGCAACATCTAGCGAACTGCCTCTGACACACGGTCCGACGAGACGAGGTTACTAATGAGAACTGGCGACTCCTGAGCAGCTATGTTCACATCAAAAGCCAGCGACCGTGGGGAGTTCAAATCGTTTACCCAAATTTCTGATCATTCGCCTTTGTAAAAACTTGCTCTTTTTCGAGCATTAACTAGCAGAAAATGTATTTTTCCTATTTCACCGTAGTCGGCTTACAGGAAAATTCCCTCGAGTTGTTAACATGCCGCTTCATCTATGATTCAATATTTACTTGTTTTTCTACTTGTATTCCAAATTGTTGATTTATCTGCATTTAGATTTTCATACGTTACACTGCACCATTAAAACTGAAGAAGTATCTAATGGTCCCATGCTAGTTGCGCTGAATATTAACTGAAATGCTATGGTAGAACCTCGGATGGGGCATTTCCGATGCTTTCACGGACCATCTAAGATGGGATTTACGTGATATTTCGAATACATGCTTCGTAGAATAAGGATCAACATTTATATGATATTTAGTTGGTGGACTATGAAAACTATTGACCAGTACTTGAAGTTGCAAGAGACATACAGATTTAGACATTTTTAGCGTATCAAATCTTCTTTTTTTTTTTAAATATAACTGAACATTTTTTTGCAAATTGAAGGTGGTTATAAAAAATTGAATAAAGTAACTACTAAGCAAATTGAAATTTTTTCGCTCTTCTGTCCGTATAGAGAGCAAAGCGTAAGCTGGGGTTTTAAAACGTTTCTAAAATTTCGACTTCTTCGATGGACCTCTCCTCGAATTTCTTTGGGAATAAATCTAGATAATTATAAACGTTTGCGGAAAAGAAAAACGAATATCGTAAGCGAGTACGATTTTTTATATATGTTTCTTTTACGCCTTCGTTTTTCACGCGCGTCCAGACGCGATCATGTTTTTAACATTGCGGTTCCCAGTCATCACTCTAGCACTTCATCTTTGAAACTCAATAAATGTATTCAAATTTAATTTGGTCGTTGAAATGAAGCCAGATACAAAACTATTTCTTCTTCATATTAATCCCCCATATAATAAAAAAGAGCCATATTATGACCTCGTTTCCTGAAGTAAAGATGAAAAGAGCATTTGATTCTTTTGAGCGAAAACTCGTATTGGTTAAATAAATGGCTAATACTCTTTTGATTTGAGTGGAGACGGGGACCGCAAGTCAGATGCAATGTTCCTGTGAAATTATCTATGAAACTTGATGAGTTACAGCTCTTCAGGGAACATTCCACAGGCAATGTTAATGAGGGGATGACGAAATTAGGTATCCACGAACCGAGAAAGTGGCCGTCGGCGGGCCTTTTTACACTGCGTGCCGTGCGCTTCGGCGGGCTTTTCTTCTGTCCCTATCTACCGCTGCGAAGGGAATACGGGAAAATGGGCTAAGAGACAAAGAACTGGAGATTCGCATTTATACGCTGTTGTTAATTAGAAAAGCTACTAGACCTTAACGCTTGAGGTCATGCGATACAATTAAAGGAAATTATCTTTATTAAGAACTTAAGGAAACTTTACTGCAAGTGCAGCTTTATTGTTAATGTAACTCGGATACGAATCTAGGTGGTTCAGACTCAAAATCTAAAAACTAAAATGTCTTCAATATGTAAAGCTCGTATATATATATAGACAAATACACTGAGTAAAGCAAAACCCTCTTGACGTTCTGTAAGTCTTTATTGTATTAAAATTTTCAAGTAACTTATGTATTAGCGTTACTTTAGTAATAAACTGCCAATAACGAACACAATTGGACTGCTTTGCCATCCAAAGAACTTCAGTACATAAGCATAGGTAATCATACCGCGTCCAGAACTGCGTACGCTAACAGAGAAGAAAGGCGTATTAATCGCCTTCTGCGTCACTTAAAACTTAAATTAATTACCTGTAGCTGAACGGTATCAGATAAAGACACGATACCCCTTATAGAACAGTCTGATAGCGATAGCGCAAGAACTCAAAGCTCACCTCTTCATTGTAGCCGACTATTTATTTATACCTTAGACGAATAGGACAGATCGAGAATGAGTTATTAAGTTCAGGGAGTTACCGACAGCTCCTTGGAAGATAACAAAAAAAAAGCAGCAAGATAACGTAAATCAGTGTCCTCGGTAATATCCCCCCTGTCGATGTGCATACAAGATCGAGAAGAGCATATTTCCTTTGCTAGCTATCTTCTAATCGTTAATTTTTCAGTCAATTTTCCCAGAAATTTGCACTGTTTTCTTTGTAGTAGCCCTCGTTTGACTGACAGAGCGAAATAACGCACCGCATCACTCATTTCCGGTGTATAGTAATTGAACATAACTCACACCATAATGTGACCACGTCATCGCTCTTCAAGCGACGACCTCTTGCGTCAACACAAGACCTCACTGTTTTATCTATATAACAGGGTTTTAACTTCGCAATCGAAAATAGCTGCTACTTTCTATGATATGAGCCCAGCTAGCTGATGCTATGGCTACGCTTAACAGCAACGCGTCGCTTATGTGAGAGGCTTTCAGATGCTAAATATATGCATGCAATCCTGAGGTGTGATTACCAATATCGCGGTAACTTCCACTCATAAAAAAGAACTTATTGCCCATAGATATAAAATAAGGAGAGCTTTCGCAGAGCATAAAACGGGATATTTCTTTTATACACCGTACGCTTTGTTTCGGCACCTATCGCTCCATTTGACAGGGTTCTCTATTCACAACAGGAACAAGCTGTTGTGAATGAAGGGTCTTGTAAACACGATTAGGCCAAATACGAGACGCGGCCATGCTGGCGCTTCTAGTAGGGTGAGTCTGTGAGTTCATTACAGCAGGAGCTGCAACGTCCTGCCACCGCAGTCCAGGTTACAAGCTCGTTGACGATGGCTAAGCAGAAAATCATTCACAAGATAATAGTAAATCTGCAATCAACTGTAGTACTTAATTAGCTGTAGCAGGCACGCAGGTGAGTGAGCGGCGTTAATAGAAGTGAGTTTCATTATATATTACGTTAATGATGATAGCAGATATGTGTCATATGGTAAAAAGCCGTCGAAAACGACTTTAGTAGATAAATGACAATTATTATATATGCGTTTAGTTATTATTGCATTGCTGCTAACCGTTGCATCGTTCGGCCTTAGTAAGTAATAGATGGAGCCGATTCAGGCCAATAAAATAAATTTTGTACCATATTACTCGGGGGTTGCTATCGTCCAGGTAGAAGTGTACAAAGTCACTGTGATATATATAAATGAGGGTAAGAGCATGAATAAGTACTTCGAAAACAAGTGTCTTAAATCACTTCGCCGGCTGTTCAGCTGGTGCCTTAATATGCTTATTCCAGGTTTGTAAAGAAAAAAGCTGTTAAGTTGTTGAGACATGTTTAGTCGGTTTGTCAGTATACAAACGCCATGAAACTTCCTTCCTTTGGGGACCTTTCAGTCTTTGAAGCTGCCGTGCTTTTACTGCTTGGAATAACGATCACGATCAGGCACTATCTTGAAGTACGCTAGTTTGCCGCTAATGAATGTGCTGGCACATTTCCGAAACCGCAACGAAGTCAGTCTAACGAACTCGTGGAATAGCAACCCCTTCCACTGAGTTTGTATCATCACAAAAGAATTAAATTTGGGGAGAATGGTTTTGGGCTCGGGGTCTCATAACCATAAAAACACTTTTTTTGACCTTTAGAATCGTCGCAAACGTGTACTTCTCTAACCAAGTACAATTTATATGTTTGCTTTTAATATCTGTTTAAACGCCGATGTTTCAACGACGTCCTTGTGAGCCTTATTTCAATGAAATTTGATGATAGAAATTTGGTGAATAAAGGTGTTTCAAGCAAGTTATGAACATTTGCAATTAAACAAACTGTAAGCGTATAGAATCTGGGGAACTTATGTTGACTGATATAGTACAACGGATTTTTGTTTCAACTTCTAAATTTCCGCGCACTTTTCCTGTCAAATTATCGTTGATTTTTCCTGTAAAGTTTGCCTTGCATTTAAGTAGCTTTCACAATAGTATCCAAAGTTCACACGGGGATATATTTTTTAGATTTTTTTCTATGATCCATTATTAATTTTTGATTTATTAAGAACTAGTGAAATCTAATTTACTCTTACAACGTAGCATACATTTGCAAGATAGATGGTGATCATATAGTTCTAAATCTGCTTTTTAGGAAAAGTTAATATCCTAAATTTCCAGTCAGTCAGTCAGTCAGTTTCTTTTGTAAATATGGTGTTTTAGACACCCGCTTCACTTAGTCGCACACGTGTACAGAAAAGACCAATACAAAAGATAGTTCAAGTTCGTTTATCAAAACTGATTGAAGGTGGAGAAAGGAAAAACAAGAAAAAATAGGATATACGCATGATTGGAGACGATGGAAAAGTTAGGCATCTCTTCCGTTTGCCGATTCATCCATGCCCTTGAAAGGAAAAAGAGGCAGGGTGGCAGCGCGTTGGCTGCGGCTGTAGCGTTCGAGCGCATAGGAGCGCTGGTGAAAACGAAAGCTGCTGGTGGTATTTGCGAGCAAGCAGGCTAAAGGCAGCCAAAAAAAACCAGCAAAGAGATTTCCCCGGAGAACATGAGTGGCACTAATCGGCTTAAGACAGAACAGAAGACAACCGTACAAGGCTGCAGGTTGTGCCAGAAGGGACAGTGCGGCCCGACTTGTGCCGGAACAAGCAAAGCAAAAGGAGAAAGTAAAGGAGGATGAAGAGGAAGACGAACAGGACTTAGGAAACTCGACTAGGATAGACACCAAGGGCAGGAACTTAGATCCCAGATGTTTCCACTTTTGACGAGTCATCGTCGTGGTGCCACCACCACTACTACTATTACAGATACAAGGACTGTTGCCACTGGAGCCGTTAGCAACGGCGGCTGCCGCAGTGCCAGCTGAAGTCGTGGTGAAACCGGCGGTGGTTTGTTTATCAATCACAGAAGCACAACGCCTAGAAAAACTATTAGAGATGGAGATAAAGACTGACGCGGATAGAAAGAGCAAGGGAGAATCCATATATATACAAGTACGATATATACGAAGTAGGAGACGTGAGGGAGTGTGAATCGATGCGACAGCACAGAGCGAGTTGGCGTCTACGTGCTACCTTAAAGAATCACCGACAGCGGCAAGCTCGCACACACGAGGTTGTCGAACAAGTGAATGCGTTGGGTCTGAAGGACAGAAAAACGAATGTGCGCAGAAAGATGGAGTCACTGAAGAGCGGAGAAACTGTAAGTTGTGATAACACGATAGTGACTTAGAACATAGGACATGTAACATAGGGGGTGTTTGGTACCGATGCTGTTGAATTGAACAACTTTAAACGACGACGACGACAAGTACGTTATCTTATAACTTAGTTTTCGTTTTAGCATATGTTCTTGAAAATGATCGGCGAACTTAGACGAATTTTGCGCCTCGTCCATATCAGAAATGTGATCTTACCTTTATGAAGTATTCCTAGTAAATGCCTTCTTGACGGGATAAGCGCTAAGTCCTAGATGTTGGGGGAATAGGTCTCTTTCCTCAAGGCCAGTTCTCATTTGCTAAGGCGGAAATGCACCAAATGAAACCACGACAAATGTTATGCTTTTTTGACTCACCTAATCAATTCTATATCAGCTACATTAAATCCAGCTAATATCGCCAATTTTTAAAATAATAATTGAGCCAATCAAATCATCTAGCTATATACATATATTATGTTTTTAGATTTAAGTTTTGAATACATGTTTATTTTGGAAATAATCGAAACCGAAGAAGAAGGACATAAGTAATAAAGCGGAAGACTAAAAAAGCAATCATAGTTTATTTTTGGTAATTTTTCGATTCAAAAAATGACTGGGTCAAGAGCAACGACGGTGTTCCAATAGCAGCATATACTTTGCTTTGTTGCTGCGTTCACGACATTTTGCCAATAGTGGATTTTTTTCGCTTTTTACAGATGTACTGCTCGTTCACTAAGCGTGTACATGGCCCATTGTATGTAGTCTCTAGGGGACATCGGAAAACAATGCGCTTACGCTGGATGCGACGGCAATAGCAATGGAGCAAGTGAATCATACCACCAAAGTTAACATGCGTTAAAAGCTTGTTACGTAGGCTTGCCGAAGATAAGAAAGGCAGCTACACACCAGAAGCCTTGAGGTTTTGCCCGTTCAATTTAACTCTGTCATTTTTCTCGCAGAAAGAAAACAAAAAACGCTAACGAGCCAAACAATTCAAAAAGTCATATATATATATGTGGCTTGCACGAACGCTGACTTAACGATTTGGTATTTAAATATCTAGTACAATGACTATCGTCCCTTGGATATCGGGAGACACCATTTTTCATTTATATACGGCCTGTAATTAATACTACAATTTACTCGTGTATGTTAAAACGTGTTGCAAAGTAAATGAAGGTAATTGCACGGCATTAGTGTTATGTGCAGTTGTGTTTTTTCTAGAACCTCTATCCTGAATACGGCTGTAAGTTTCGATGGCCAACTATTTCTTTGGATGATAAATTGTAAACCTGTACGAAGCATTGCTCAAAAGCTTTTACTGTTTCGTTATTACATTTCTATTCTGTTTAGCTAAAACCTTTATCTATATCTGCGACATGTTTCGCTAGACATATGTTTAACCTCTACCCGCCAATGTTTATAGTAGTGGTCTTTACCTAAGAATGTGCGTATACACCATTATCACTCTTGAGGCGGAGCATCGGTTACCAGTTTTCTATCTTCATTTTGCCCCGCACGACTTCCTCGAAGCTTCATAAACCTTCCTGATATCCCCTGTCCGGTTTACTAGCCAGTGCACGCCTATTTGGTCTCAGTCAATATTGTCGTTTCGCTTCGTTGTCTTTCATCCGATTGACCGTAACATAGTCTCGTATTTGCTAGACTTGATATACACATATGTAAGACCCACAACCTGCGCCATATGCCGTCTGCACGTCTTCCTATGTCCTGCCAGCCTGCCTACTTGATATCGGCACAGGAATGTACTAATACTATAGAATGCTGCCTGCGTCGCCTGTCAGGATCGGAGACAAGCGGGCCGAGCCGCCAGAATGACATTGCTCTGATTCCGCATTGTTTTTAGCTGTTTAACGCCGTCAGCCATCCGACAGGCCAGATGCTCGGTGACATGTGGACCTTCCTATGGAGACGACCAGAATCCGCTTTGGATTATAAAGGAACCACCCATGCGGGCGTATCGTATAAGCCACAATAACATTGGCATCGTTTGAAGATACAACATAAAATATGGAATACAGTACAAAAAAAAATAGGTGAATACAACGGTGGGTGTGCTCAATACGAATCCTGTGTCTGTTTACTTGGCGCCTCACGAGCTGCTCATCCAGACACGTACAACCAGCAGATCTCATAGTTGTACCTAGTTATTAAGGGCTTGAAACGTTGGCTATTTCGGAAGCCAAAGTACGGTACATTTGTCATTGGCAATTCTGTTTAGCCTCTGTTACCCTCAGTCCGTCCGTTTTTTGACTCGTTATTTGCTATTTTAGTACTCTCTAATATACATCGGGCGGATATTTTGTGGTCAACAGCGAGATTTTTTACATCATACTGTTATTGAGTTCACTTTTAGAAAAGCATTACAACAGAGGTCTTAAGGACTGCATGTTCTATCTAAGAAGACAAAATGAATCACTAGCTAATAGAACTTGCCGTAGCGGATTGAAGACATTTTTTTAATTTCTTAAAGCTGAAAAATGTGTGGCACTTTTTGATAGCTAGAATAGTGCAGCTATGTCGGAAGTCCTACTGTGATTAAAAGCTTGATACGCAGTTGAATGCAGGAGTGTCTGATCCAGCCTTGTTATAGGTTAATATTTCAATCAAGCTGAATACATTGATTGAATGGATTGGCATAAAAAGTCTATGATATCCTCGGAATCACCTCTGGCTGGCTGGCTCATGCTCGACCTATTGGATTTTTCCAACGGACCTATGAAAAGACATGGCAATTATACAAAGGGCCTATTTACGGCTACTAGCATTTCAGTCATATGTCATCGTATTTCGTAATCTTTTGCAGTAGCAATCTCGCCTACTTTAAGATTTGAATTAGTGATCGTAACCCTTCCTCCGTTTTCTACGGTTACCATTGCAACGCACCTAAAAATACCAATCACGCCGTTCCTACTGATGCGTCTTGTTGGGTCCTACTGACGTCTAGGTAACTGAATTATTGTGGTCTTCTTAAAAGAAAAACTAATACTTACCTCAGAAAAAGAAATTGCACCTTATATTTTAGATCAAACAATGTTCATGCGTTTTCTGTATGTATGTATCTCATCTCATTTCTCTATTTCTGACCATACGTGATCTTAATAATGTCCATATAGAAAGAGCTTGTGCTATAAGCTCTTACTCAGTGAATATTGAACTTTAATTCGATACTCGACTGCTAAACGAGGCAGCCTTTAGAAGAGATTACGATTGGATTGTTTATATCCCACCGGCTAAAGAACCCTTGAGCTGACGTTGTTTTTGGACACTCTTAAAGGGGTGTTCAGTTAATAGGGCTTGCTTTCTGCAGTAAAGTAGATCAGCTAAACAGCTCAGTGATAGAGTGGACAACACAACGTTTATAAGGTTTACATTATGTTCTACCAATAACAAAAATGTTTAAGTCCAGATAATCACGTGGCTCTCTAGTGTGACTTATGTGATAAGTCAATTTGGTTTTTAGCGCTGGTACATTCTCTATAACATCGTGTCAATGGTGATTTGCTTTATGGCGCAGAAAGATGTCTTGAAGGCCAGTTATGGGTCATTTGTGGCAAGCAAAGATTTCCATCCCCTTATAGCAAATCGGAAAGATCTTGCCTTATTATTTGTGTGTCATTTGTGAAGTTTGACGACGATTCAAGGGTCATCGACTCTCCATTGCTTTGTCTTCGAGGATCTCTTCCGCGTTCATTGTAACAACCTTGGTCGCGGATCGATCGTATACGATGAACATTTTTTAAGTTGAACCGTGGCCCCAGCATCAAAAAAATATGAAATGAAGACTATGTGAAGTATTTACTAATTTAATATAACGAATCATAGATCACTCACATGATGTGCTTTATAATATTTCATCATTCTGTGATGAGCTAATAATCTAGCGAACATACCACGAATATAGATTGGACTTCAACAAATATCCTCAACGTTTTTTTTCATTACCCATCCAATCTTCAATAACGCTATCTTCATCCAAAATGCTTACTTTTTCTTCAAACAACTCATGGTTGAAATGCATACTGAAATCTAAGAAAAACAATCATAGAAATAGTTCTGATAGTATAATAGCTATCGGAACTAAAATACGATCTGTCAATAAGTATAGGATATGCCACGCATGTATACAGCTAAACCAGCCGAAGGTAGAAGACGCTAACAAGACTTTTCCATGCGAGATCCTTCATATTGCTACTTTTGGCTTTAAAATGCAGCGTCCGGCGCAACAGTTACGTCCTTAGCGGCTATTTTTCCTTTCTCTATCCTTGCATCCTGAGCAAGTCAAGTGATGCAGGCTACCCCAAAAATAATCAGCGTTATTTTTTATAGACGGTATTGATTCGAGCGGCATGACAATTTATGTAAATAACACACACAGCGGTGTCTGCTGTACATGTTAAGAGTATAATTATATTAAATAGTACAGTGTAATCTATGTATCTAGAGTGTTTAGTATATAGTATATATAATATATTAGATGTGCCTCAACGCAGCATGATAAACTAGGTCTACGTAGAGAGTGCGATTCGGATATTGGTTCGTCGTTACTCACCAGTAATCATTGCTAAAAAAATTAGTGTGCCAACAAAAAATTTCGTTATATACTACTTCTAAATTCGGGAATATAAATAGGCCAGGCCCAAACGGATCAATAATTGTCCTCTTTCAAAACGACTCTGACATCCACAAGGATTCCAGCTAAGATGTGCACCAACTTTAATGTAAGTTAAAAAAGTTATGGAAACACACTTCGTTGCTTTCACTGAAACTATAGATTTGCCGCAGATCAGTGGCACACTTTGTAACGCTTCTAAACGCGTAATCCATTAGTGTTTGAATTTTAATCAATATTTCTTTCCGATGTGATGCTCGCTTGAGAGCAAAAGCACTATGAAACATAAAATTAATAGTCGGTAAAACTGCATATACTACGTCCGAGCCAATCAAGAATCATATTCCCAGCAAACCGCAACTGTGTCAGCCTCTCAACAAAAAGTTCATCATAATCCAGGTCGTATGCACAGCGTACCTTTATCTGGCCTATTGTAAAATATTGGCCTTAAACTGGAACACCGGACCGCGTCTGCGGTCATAGTCTTCCCGCTATCTGAGCTTCTTTTCACCTAACTTCAAAGACCAGCTCTTATTCTGGGAGTAGTCATGGCAGAAGTCAGCAAGGCTGCGGCAGCTCCGCCGTAGCATCGGCGACTGTGATATCGGAAGGTTTACTTATTGGATTGTAAAGCGGTTCAGGCTGAAGTGGTTTAAGAAGGAGAACCTAGTAGCTCTGGCGCGTCTTCAGGCTCGAGAATGACCCGGCCAGCCGGTTCGCGTTCGGCCATCTTTCTTTTTTCGTTACGTTCGCCTGTGTTCGGTTGTCCCGCTAGGACCACTGACTTCTACTGCACTGCGGCTCTCTACCGCTACTCTGCTGCTTAACTGTTTAACTGGTACTGCGTCTTCTGCCTTGTTGACTCTTTGCGAATGCTTCGTTTTGTCTTTTCTTTCATGGTTCGTGGCAGACTGCGGCAGGCACGAGGGCCTGATTTTTTGTGACCTTTTTCGTGGCTTGTTAGCGTATGATACTGCATCGATGAATTCTAATGCGACCATTGTTCGGATGCCCAAACAGACGTTAGATTTGCCTACCTACTGTCATCAAACAACTAGAAGTGGGCATGTATCGACATTTTAATTGAATTAGGCGAGTATATTTTGCCTATCGTCGAAAAAATCATATGAACAATATGTAGTATGGTTAATTGCTTATCTTTAAAACAGAATTATTGCTAATCCTGTATTGTATTTTAGGCTCAAGTGGGCAACTCTAGCTTACAAGGCTTTCACAATACCAAAAATTAGCTGAGATGAAGTTTTCGTACAGAAAAATTTAGGCGAAGCGGAGCACTGCCGTATGACTTAATTCAAAGTCAAGCGATCTAAAAGATTAGCAGTTCTGCAGAGAATATATATATTGTTTTTTCAAACTAGGGTTATTCATTACATTTTCGTGGGAAAAACCAGCAATCACTTAGTTAGCCTATATTTTTTTTATAGATGGCCCTCAGCTAACGTTTCTTGGTCTAAAATCTCGGTGTCATTGTCTTGCATCGTTTCAGGGGCCTATCAAATTAAGAGATTCAAGTTTAGTAATTTGGGGTTGCTGTCTGGAGATCTATCTGACGGGCAAACAGGGAAAAAAATTACTATATTAATCGCCTTTTTCATTTCTCAGGTTTTTATTGGAGGATAAGACCTGCCTATGGAAATAGTCGAGCTTAGACCGCCTCCGTATACCTTTGATTAGTGAGCAAACTCATTACCGTCACACCATCGCAAAGAGTTAACTTCAGCAATCTGCACATCTAAAACGGAGTGCAAACCCGTAAGCCATGCACATGAATATATCGGCCAGGTAATTTCGTGCATATAACACAAAGTAAGTCCATGTCCAAGATGGCATTCTAGTAATAAATAGACTCTATGTAAACAGCATGTATTACAGGATCACAGGAGAAGGCTAATTAGTTCGGCGAATGTTTGACTTGTTTTTGCCAGCCGCATCGCTATTAATGTCCCAAGTTTTTGCGCGTTCTCGTAGAAGCGAATAAATGACTGAAAGGGACCAAACGAGAGGTGAGCAGCAGAAACGCGAAGTGACTAAGGTACTGCATATGGGGATGATTCGAGGGATAGCGGATAACGCTTGGTCTGAGGGATACAGCGGCGGGAAGGGGTTGGCGGCCCAACGTGAGCCGGCGAGAAGAGAGACATGATATGGAGAAGGCGAAAGGAGAGGACGAAGAAAGCTAGCGAATACACGGAGAACAAAAGCCTTATCCGTGGAAAAGTCTCCAGTCCGGTCGACCAACCTGCGACCCAAATAGGCAGTAGCAGATAGCAGCAAACTGCCGAGGCCGTATGATTCTCTAATAGTGCGCGTTCGGGCCCTGATGAAGACGGGACGCCGTGATCGGTAGATGCTGGAGGACGAGGGAGGTAGTTGGGAGACTAGGGAGGTACTTGTGCATCTCCGTTAGGGGAGCAAAGCCAGGGGGGGGGGGAACGCGTGCTTTGCGTGAGAAAAGATTACGTGATTGAGGCTGCACATTTTAATATGTGTTTAGCTGCCCGACTGACGCGATCAAGTGAGTCTCCGACTGTCACTGGCACAGCGCCGTCGAAATGGGCGTTATGGTGCGCTCTGTCTAATGTACCGGTGGAACCGGACACGACCAAGCGAGAAGATGGAGGCCTCAGCTCATGTGAAGTCTTTTCCTTTCTCCTTGTATGTGTTACTCAACAGGAAGAGAAGACATAGGAGCAATTGTACCAGCAGCTGCAAAATAGAAAAAGCAGCCTTGGCGACGATACGGCCAAAATGGAAACAGACAGGAAGCAAAGAGTAAAAAGAGCTGAAAAAATAATGTTTTCTGTATCTTTCGCTCATCGTCTTCTTGAAAACGGAATGGAATCAACGCAACTTTTTCTGCGCACAACATTACTGCTGCTTCGGGCGACAGCTACGATTAGGGACAAAACGATTCCGCGCAGAAAACAAGACTAAGCAAATGACGCTGTTAGTAGTTAACCTATAGAGAGCGTCCTGTGAGACTTGGAAATACGTAAAGCTTCACCCCAAAGCGTTCCTTTGGTAGGTTTAGACCTAAAAAACAACTGCTCAGTTTATTTAAACGTAACATGTCGCATGATACATTTATTTTTTTCTCCTTTAACAGTGTCTTATTTTACGGGAAGTAACTCACTTCACGCCGTCATAATTAATTAATTACCAACAAAATATAGCTGGATACTTGCCCCAAGTAAAGAATAGGAAATTAGACATAAAAATTACGATTTACAGATGATTCCCTTCTAGAAGGCCTTGAACGATAGAGGCACATGCAAACGGTGACACAGGTGTACACGGTAATAAGAATACAAAATACATTGATAAGAATACAAAAAAGGAATAACCTACATCCTGTTTAATGAAGGAAAAGCTAAACAAAGGCGCACATAGCGAGAGGGTCTAGAAAAGAAAGAGAACGAGGCGGCCTCGAGCGTGGGTGAAGCTGGTAATATCGACTTCGTCGATGACATATCTCGTAATTAGATTACGCCGTACTTCTTTTTTCTTGTCCGTCTTCGACTGGACTGGCCTGGCCTGGCCTTGTCGTTGTTGTGCTTGTTGTCGCAGTCGTAAAGCAGCGGTTTCCGCGCCCACAATCCTGCGGCCACTGACGACCGGCCGCTTCGAGCCCTGTGCTCACCTCTAAGTCAAATAGATTGCCATACCAGTAACCCTAACGCCGACTGTACACAAAGCAAGGAATCCGCCACTGCTGTGCTAGTAAGAAATTCTGCTGACGGTATCGTTTAGCTGCAGCGTATGAACAGCAGCGCCACCGCTTCCATCGTGATATAGCGACTATAGACAGAAACGTCGAGTTGGGTTGGATTGATTCGGGCCCTCACTCTCAGCCTCTGCCGTTATGTAGATGGCTAAAAATAAGTGTGTCAGATTGATGCGTTCAGAGGGATCGAACGGTGGCGCTTTCCGCTGTTGTTCCGTTCCTCAAATGACTGATTCAGCGGAAGAAAACGGGAAGAAGAGATCGTACAGCAGAGAGCGCTAACAATAACAACTTCGTTATGTCCTAGTTTGTACACTGTGTGGCCTCAAGGCATGTTACTAAAAATTAGTGCAGCAATTACCTTCAAAAACTTTGAAAAGAAAAACAAAAATACAGAAAAATATGATTTGTGCCCGTTAGTGGGCGTGTCAGGAGCGACTGTCAGTTGACAGTGGTATATTCACTGTGTTCGCAACATTTAAACGTTTGTTAAACGCTCAAAGGAGCGTTACTTAATAATTACAGTTATAACAATAGTCTTCTATTAGCATTTACAGATAAATTGTACCACGCGTCGATAGAGCCTCTTTTAGCTTGCATTTGTTGCTGCATGCAAGACAATATGAGCATACAAAATACGTCAAATTTAAACGTACTAAATGATTATAAGTTTGCTGATAAATAATTATAGTTTTCCTTAGGATGCACCTATATATATTGCAATGGTGAAAAATGTAGAGGGTTAATAGCTATAATTTAGGACATCATTCAAGTATAAAAGCTCTAGCTGATAGATTTCTAATCTCCGACAAACGACGTCAAAGCCCGCGCGTGACTAGAGCCATGAAAGCTCGAACCACTAGATCTTAAAACCGACTGTCCGGCTACTCGATGACAGATGATAGCGACAAGGCCAAGAGCGTGGAAACTGCTGTCAGGTCGCCGGCAAATGTAGGCCACCCTCGCTGCAATCAACAAGTTAGTATCGGTAACAGTATCAGACCCTGGAAAAAGGCTTACACGTTGGACAAAACCGTACATGGAGGAAACAAGCATAGACCGTACGGGGTCACTATCACCGGATCGTAAAGGCGTCAAGCCCGGGAGTCGCTGGAGCCGTATCATGACGGTGAACTAGAGTGTGGCCATGTTAGAACGGTCACAACGACAGTGGCGACGGTACAAAGCCGAGAAGACGCTGTAAAAATGCCGGGCCCTCGTGACATAAAGATGCGAAGAACGCAACGGCCGCTTACGATGGTAGAATGTAACGGCTAAAAATGTAAGTAATAAATAAATGGTAGTTTAAACGCCGTAAACCGTACAAAAGCCTTTGCCGCTGACCAACATACTTAAGCATTTACTACCAACAACCTTGTCTTCGCAATTATGTTGACGACATAATACTACCCGACACAAATGATAATCGCTGCTCCAACCTGCCAACAGCACTCTTTCCATGAATTCAAAACAGGAACCCAGTGACAATACGCCCTCAGGAACATCTGCCTTAGATTTAGCGACGATCTCATTCAGACAAGTAGCCTCCCGTTGCGTGCTGCTAACATTAGCCATTTTCAACGTCATGGCAAACACGATAAGCGCGTTTGCATCTGAAACGGATCGTTTGTCCCATTCCACGTTCATTTATGAAATCTGACAGAAATTAACAGTGGAATACCTAGTTTGGAAACGTCTTTGTGAATTGCAATGGATATTTATTTTGACCCATTCCCAGTGACGATTTGGATATAAGCATACGTCGATGCAGTTAGTGGTCATACGAATGTTTCCATGGGGACCTCGAAAAAGCTGCACTAAGATGTATATTGGCACGATTTCCGAAGGTCTTCTAGGAATACCTACGTAGAGGACCTTCAGAGCGCCTACCTGACGGTTTTTTAGGAGCGTCCGCTTAGGAAACTTTTAAAGCTCCTATTTGAAAATCTTCTAGGTAGGCCTCCGGGACGCCTCAGCAGAATTTTTTTTTCAGAATAAACGCATTCAGGCCTTCGGCATCATCCTCGAAACATTGCTCTCGATCGGAATCATTCAAACAGACCAACCGTGAATTCATATGGCGTTTCCTGCTGCCGACTATCGATTTGAGCTCATGTCGAACTCAGCCTGGCTAAGTTCCACAAGCGAGTCCGAACAAGCGCTTACGAGGTTATCCCCGAGGCTCTCCCCTGTTTCTCAAATCCTAATCCATTGCCCAGATTTGAAGCAGTTCGGCCGTCTACGTCTTCCGTCTTCGTATTTAAAAGCTTTACAAGCAATTGTTTTCGGTGGTGAGCCATCCTCCCGTTATCATCAACTTGATTCATTACTGGTAGTTATTTTTTCGCAACTTTTCGTCCTATCACAGGCATTTAACGATATAACCATTCTGGTCAACAAACTGCTGATAGTAGTGCGATATTGATTCACAAGCTTTAACATCTCTTTACTTGGCACCTTTGCGCAATTGTTGTGTTTAAGTCTTCTAGTGTCGTCGGTTTTTGGCGTAGATTTTAGTTTTAAGATAGCCTACAAGAAGCAATCCACCGACGCGGAACCGAACTAACAGACAGGGATTCTTCGTTCAGCCCTTCTATCTGGAAGATTTTCATCAAGATATGGTTTTACATTACGACCTGTTCTATCGGAAATAAAATTCACCAAAGCTCTCCCGCGGCAAAACAGACACTGACACCAACGTCTCATATTTTAAACATTCGAAAAATATATATATATACCTAATCCGTACACGAAATGTACGTAATACGCTCAACGTAACGGTTAAAATCCGATGTATGTCAAAGTGATTGATTTTAATACAGTTAAATCTCGTCCAGAATGGACAGTTACACTCGTCTATTTAAGTATAACATTTGAAGTATTTGAAGAATCTATCCTATCAAAGACCAAAGACTTCAGCCGAAACAAAGAGCTTAGCCTAGTAGAAGGATACGCAAAAGAAATATCTAGGTATAGCGATTCAGGTGCGTTTAAATACTCATAGGTGTTTGTGTATGATAAGATGCGTCAGTATCTCTCAGGTATGGTTTCGTTAGTTTACGGTATATGCCAGGATATAGGAAAGGGAAGAGTGTGGCCTTTTATCGTTTATATTCTATCCCGTGCCGTGACGCCGTAATCGTCAACGTGGAAGGGCAGCAGCTCAACGTCTGTCTGACGAGCTTTCTCGGCCCTGTTCCTAATACATTTCGAAATTCACCAGCAGCAAAACGGTCAATTGGCCGGTAGCCGGCTTGTCGTTTGAGATTGATGACACGTCAACTCATCTATTACTAAGAAAACTGATTGGCTCGATAGCAGGAATAACGCTTAGCTGGGATTCCAACACACCAACGGGTATTTACGACGATGTCACAGTCGAGAAACAGCGACGTCAACGGCTGCGAAGGCGACATTGGCGTAGCATGAGCTTAAGTAAGACAAGCGAGAAAAAAAAAAACTGTGAAGAGGGATTTTCTGGATGTGCTAGATGTTTCGTTTCATTATTAGCACAAGCTAACGGTCGGCTAGCCTCCGTTCGAGAGGGGCTTCTTTTGAAACGAAGAGATAGTGAAGAGGTCGGCAGACTTTTTTACGCTCACATATCTGCCCCATTCCAGCATTCCCACCAATGTTCGCTATACCGTAAGAAGAGCTTCAACGAAAGGCTCATTTTAGGTTAGTCCCTTGGCCATCCTTCGTTTTCTTTAACGTAAAAGGCAACGAAGCGACAAACGTGTGTCGCAAGCGATGTTAATGAGAACAATATGCAATCAACGACAATCGAACTGTCACCAGAGATTATTATAGACTATGAATAACTTTTTAATTATAATTAGCCAACTAAATCAAATGGTCTGTTAATTAACGATCTCTCCATATTGCTAAGTATGAACAGCAAAAAGGTATCATACATTTCGTTTACGTGAACACGTTCACAGCGTGTGTACATTTATGGCATACAGTTCAACGCTATTACAGTAATGCTTAGGCCGTGGCTCTAAAAAGCCACCGCGGATGGCCGTGACGTCCACTGTGCTACATACATCACACCAAAAAAAAACGCTCGTCCCAAAGTAACCCCTGTATTAAGTCAAACAGAAATGAACAAGCGAACCCACTGACTGATGTTTCTTTGGTCTGCCTGTAATAGGACTCTGGAACAGATCAATCAACGTCAGACCCTCTATTGTTTTTGTAGACTTAGAAACGAAGAGCAGACTAAATAGGTCTGGCCGAAGGTCACACGCTGAGTGGTTTACTATACAAACACTCCACAAATAATAGCATACGTGTTCGTGCATTAATTATACGCAGTGATTATGACTCTTGCGCGCAGATATCCATGTCGACGTTTGTCTGCGCTTACCGTTTTACCGCGCTAGCCGTCGTAAGACTGTTATAAGACAATAAACGTATTAAGTTTTACGACCGGTTCTAGCATGAAGCATTGCCATAGATTCCTGGACGCTCCTCTAGGTCCGGTATATGACACTATATGTTCTGTACTCAACCGGTGTGCCGCTACCTAACTAAATAACCGCTCGAGTATCAAGCTTGGGTTGAAGTTGTTGAAAATATATTAGCCATTTAAAATAGGTAGCTTAAGAATCACTCAATGATCAAATGTATTTTCCATGGTTTTAAAGCTTTCGGCTCCCGATCCCTTGCTCGCCGTTCAGCTATTTCGGGCAGCTTTTCTCTGACCACCTTATGAGGTTATCGTTGCACCAATGGATTTATAGTTCCTATGAGACTGTTTCTTATTGTAAAGTAACATCTATAAAGTATAGCAGACCGGAGCAAGCTCTACGGCAAATCTTGACGATATCTTTCAGCAAAGAGAACAGCTAACATCGGTATTGCCGTTGCTACCGTCCATTGTATAGACACATTGTCAGAGGTAAGTTTTCATCTGCCAGCGGCCAAAGGCCTTAGTTTCACTCACTCCTCGTATTAGAATAGCTGAAAGTCAACAGAACCAACATCCGACGATAGGTACTGCTCGATAAAAGAGGAAATAAGGGGACTGACTCTACAGTAGATGAGCGGCTGCTGGAAGCTCCCTATTTTTGTGATCATCAATCACCACTACTGGATACCCTTGTTTCACAAATTCTGCTACAGGAACTTTTCATGGAAGCGTAGCAAATCGACCTTTTGTTATTCAATAGTTAGGCAGGTGGGATATATACATTTGAAGGCTGAGACTTCCTGAAGCCTCGGCGAACAGTGGGGGTTAAGGGGGCTGAAGTGCGTTTAAGCACAAGATTAATGCTAGTGATTCATGGAAGCTGCAATTAACGTCGCACAAATGGCAACCGGCAAACAGAAGGAAACAGTTTTTCCTTTCGCGTTAATATCTTAACTGATTGCCGATCATAGCATGCTCGAAACGCCACCAGAAAGTCATGTCTGGAAATTTCATTTTCGGAAATACATAAGGTTATTCCTCTTACTTGAAAATCGGCGAGCTATCTATATATGTCACTTCAAATAACCAACATTACGCAAGGAACTGACCAAGTTCTTTGGTGAGTCGATCACCTGTTGCCGATTCGTTTAGTCTGTGTTTTGGTGAAGTAAGGGTCTCACGGATCGTATTGATGTTCAATTTTTGTTCGTTCTTCTTATTTTGATCTTCTTTATTTTGTTGCGATCTCGATTAGTTAAAATCTTCAACGTTATCAGCGGCCATCATAAATAGCTAGACGAATCAAAAGCTCTGAGAAAAGTCATTCGCTATATGGCCTTTTGGCTTTTTAAAAAGACGCGGTGGCTTGCACTAAGATAGGTGTATTAAAGCAAATTCTATTCAATCCTTAATGCGGTGGTAAACGTGTTGCATGATACGGCTTTCTGCTAGATACAACCACTTTATACATCTAACTGTTAGGCAGGGAGGGGTCAAACATTACCTGTTCGAGATTCTGCCAGAGCATTTTCTTAAACGTACACTATTGACATATGCATGTAAACAATAGCTAGTTTAGCTCAGAGAACTAACTCGATTGTTAGTTCGACAGTTTGGCGGTATACGAAAATAGCACGCCTATAATCCATCTAGTTGAGCTTCGTCTCTGGATCCGGTCATTATACACTGTATCAATGCATAAAAATGTTCGCGTGCCACGTACGTTTGCACTAATCACTCATTGTCCTTTGTAACCGGTAGAAAAAAAACAGTCTGAACTTAAATAGCAGTTACTTCCTAATGAGAGACGCAGTCAGACCTGTGGCTATTTTTTAATGCTACACACAGAAGACTGTTGCGATCGCTTGCATAAATATGAAATTTCTGCTCGCTTGTTCTTTTGAGATTGAAGTAAATAGCAGGTAATAGCAGCTGTAGGTAAGCGAAGCGTAAACGAAATATCTGCTTGAGTGGACCGTGTACGGCCGATGTGGTAATCTGGGCATGAGCAAAGAATCGGACCGGACACGGAAGCCAAAAGCGACAATTGTGCCGACGATCACCGTGGCGACGGCTTATACGTTAGGACCTAAAGGGTAAGGAGCGTTACGATAACACAGTAAAGGCGTCCCGTAAAGTTGCGTCGAGACTGGCGTTACCGACTGCCACTTCTAGTGCTACCGTAGATGGCAGTGGGGTGCCCGACTGGCCTCCGGATTAATCGGTCGACGACGAGTTCGCCGGATACAGCAGGCTTCGCGATATTGTGGGCATGTTGCGACCATGTTACGGTACAAGCTATAACATCGCTTACGAAAAGGCCACTCGTCTGGAAACGGCATGCGACTCAAGTCACACGCCTACCGCTGAAGATATTGACAGTTGTCGAAGTAAGATTATAATAAAACCAGTTGGCTGAGGGAAAAACCTCGACTGCGGGGAAGACCAGGCGATCTACTAACCTGCATCGGGACGCGGGGTAACCGTCTCCAATTGCGACGACGGAAACGAACAATTTCCACGAACATCGCCATATCCTGCGGGGAAGCGCGCTTGTTGAAAGCTACGTTATCACTAACTGCTTCATCAATATAACGACGGTTACGGCAAACGCAGAAACTGTCCCTGTCTCGCTTTACAGGGTGAGAAGATTATTTGGAACAAAAGTGAGTAACAGCAACGAAGTAAGTGCCAGATGTAACAACAACTATTGTAATAACATAAGCAAACATACTGTGTGAACGGTTAACCTAATTTTTTAGGTTAGTATCCGCATGCGAAACTGTCTAATGTGCTTAAACTGAAATTGTTCAGATGCTACGATTGTGCTATTTAATTATTGCAAAATCTAGCGTACTTTTACTGTATCAGCTGGCCGCACCTCGCGGTACGGCTGTTTTATAGAAAATACCCGTATTCTATAATAGTCCATCGGTTACACAAAGGAAACAAGGTAGATCTACAGTTGTGACAAAAAAGCTACTCAACAATCAAGCTACCTATTATCGCAAATTTAAAGTGTCAATATTCACTTAGCTGTCCTCAACCCGTATGGCTGCTAATATCCGTATCCCTGAAATTCGTCGAATCTTTTTACAGATTCTAGTGGGACCGCCTTGAGGTTGTTCAGCTGATTTAGCCTAGGGGACCGTAATGCTAGTTTACAAAATGAAATTTCAGGTTGATCCTAAATTTTCTGTCGATTGCGAAGGGTTAAGTCGTCAGGCCACACAAAACATCACGTAGCGTTATGCAGAGTTTGAATTTATTATAAACGGGAAATGTGACCGTTTTCCGTGATCAGTAGTTCGTGAAAAAGGATTGTAGCTCTGGACAACCCTTGAACCTCGTTGTAGGACAATAAGTTCATCATTGTACAATTCAACTTACTTTTTAAAGCTGGCAAAATAATCAGACTCGTGACATTTGATATTTATTGGTGAAAATTTAATCAATATGTTTGTATCGATAGTCAGCATCTTCCAAGATAAACAAGGTGAGTACGTTGTTATTGGTTGGATTTTACCGAAAGAAAAATGCATCCTCATTATTATTAACTTGTAATCGGTTTCGAATGTTGATAAAGTTCCTTGCGATAACTAAAGCTATCGTATGATTGTCAACAGTAGCGGATAGTAGCGCTCCGGTTTACCATTTAACGCCACAGCGCGCTAAGTACAATGGTCGTTATATAAACAGCTTCGTAAATTATTTCTCACACCTGATGTAATATATGCAGCCATATAACACGGTACGTTTTCCTTATAGAAAACTGAGGTTGAAAAATGAACCTTCTTTCTAAAATTTGTCGGTAAGATTTTTTTTTTTGAAATTTTCCCTAACTACAGACAATAAGTAGAGTTTTTGAGCTGCAAGATTAGAGAAGTGGATTTAATGGTAAAGATAGTGCATACGCTGGAGGTGTTCGTAATATCCGGCATCGAAAGCCACCATTTTACATTCGAACCACTGTCTTAATGATCGTAATGTGCGTCATTGAAATTTAGACCCCTGAAGTCACGCTTGAAGAATTCGCGATTCTACATACCTCCGAGTCATAAATTTTCGTAAAGCACTACTTTAGATTATCAATGAATTATAAATTTCATATGTTGATTTAACAAAAAAAAACAGTTGCTTTTGTTTAGTATATAACATAATCTGAAAATATCAACAATGAATATTGTTTTGTGACGTAACTGATTTTCCGTCGTGGCAGCTTCTCGATTCGGTATTAGGTTAGTTAAGCTTGGTTTCCTGTAACTAGCGCAATGTAATGCCTCGTTATTCCTCCTCTCTTAACTGAATCAACAGCGGTACGACACAACACCCGTCTACGAAAGTTAGCATAAATCATTAGTTCATTGAAATATTGTCTGGTATATGGAACGAACTCTCCTACATAACGCCAATCCACCGCTCCGTTGCATCGCTAGTATTTGGATATTGGAAATGGGCCTGAATCTAGCTTCAGCGGTCGATAGGTCCGCACGTCTTCGACAGTATATTATTGGGCTTGATTCAGGCCGGGAACACGGAGGAGACCTTAAGACAAAGCAGTAACGTTAGTTATATTCGAACATCGTAGGTAGTAACTTCTATAGCAATCGATCTTTTCGTCGATAAATATTCGCTTAGCTATACCGCGTCTGTTTTTCCCCGTTGTTTTTAACACTCCTATTTAAAATAGCAGCGAATAAAAAACACTAATACTCCATTGATAATATGCCACTATTGGCGACATTTACTAGAAAGAACGAAATCAAGGAAAATTGAAGGCCTTGTACCACGCATTTTTCGCGATGGATATGCCAATTAATAAAAGTTCCATTATTGACCTCAGGAAATCGATTTTTTTCTATGGAATCGGTTAAATTGTCAATGCGCGTATGATGTATTCGGTGCCGTCGCCAGTGTCGCGCCACCCAGAGTCACCTCTCTAGTTCTCGTTCAAACGGTTTCTCGGTCGTAAGACGAATTATTTTGAAATCACCCGGGCTGGGTTACCGACTCGTGCCAAAGTATAGTGGATTTCAAGAGTTGGATTGGGAAATCTCTGAGGGTATCTAGCATTATGCCCACTTTTAGACCGGCCCTATACCGACGTTTTAAAGACACCAGCATTTGCTTCTTCCTTGAGAAATCTCTCTATCCGCTTCGCGTAACTATCACAGCTCTCCTTTGCGTCTGCGCTTTGAAACTCCGTGCGTCATCCGCTGCCCTCCAAGCCGAAACGCATGTAACTGCAGACTCAACGTAGTCTACATTTGCCCCGTCAGGGGTGAAACAGAGTGAGGTTAGGCTATGAGCTATCGGAAACCCACTACCTCTATGCACATAAACGTGACAATATAAATTCAGATGTATGTGCAGTGTGCGTGCATACCCTTAGTCACATGAAGCTATATATAGCAGCATTAGTTATGTTTGGACGCCGTCAAGCCAAATGGAGAGGGAACATTTATTGCTACCAAATATAATTAAAGAAGCTTCTGTAACTATACCGACTGATAGAAGAGCCTGTGTATTCCATCTATCGATGTGCGGTTGTAAATACGTCGCCGCAAATACAATGAAAAACAGTTAAACGAATCTGCTTTTAGAACTTCTAGGTAAAACTTTTATTTTCTATGTAATAGCAATACACGCTTTTATATGCGCAAATCTACAATTGGAACCGTGGAGTTTCTATACCAGCACGAATAAAAACTACCTTAAATCTGTACAGGTATTTACAACCTATGCACAAAATAAAGACTTGACGTAGCTGATCCTCTCAATGGTTTGAGTTTTATGTCCGGTATTGCCGTTTGGCATTCTGTCAAACGGACGGCTGGCCCCCAGTACAAATCGAGCCGTATGTTTATGCCTGGATGCGAACCTAGACCACAACGTGCCCCTAAGGTTAGCAGGCAAATACATAGTTGATCCTGTAAATTGCACTCTGGAAAGGACTCGCGGTATTTCTCTTTCTTTCTCCTGGAAAAAAACGAACACAAGGGTAACTAATAACTTACATGATGATTTCTCTTTCAAGATAGTTACTACACGTGAAACATACCAGAGATAAGTAGTCCTGTCGCTAGGCGCATGCTTCTTGTATAATACGAAACGTGAATTAATAATAGGCAAAGAATTGCAGCGTCATGTTCTTTCATAAAACAGATACGGATAGGCGTGTATCACTACGATATAGCCTCGTTAGTATCCTTTCGCTCTCCTTGTTCTGTTGGTCGTGTACGTAATGCCGTATGGTGGAAAAATGTTTTCTCGGTCATTTCGCACAGCCGTGCGACAAATCCATCGTTGTTCTTAACATGCATGATGAAAAAATTATACGTTCATTAAGGTATCTCCCGGTCCGGACTGGGCACCGCGTACACTCAAAAAAGATCGGTATAGCTGATCTGGACCACAGCACTCTTAACTAAAAAAATAAAATTGGTGGTGATCTATTCTTTTTCCCAAATAGGTGCGCTTGGACCTGTATGAGACGAGGTGGAAACATCATGGGTACATCCTGCAAAAACCAACTGTACTATTCGTAGACGCAGTATACATGAACCGGTGGAAAAGGTCAAGCCATAACTTAGAGCTATTCTTGTGCTTGATTAAAAATAACTAGTCATTAAGCAATATTTCATAAACAACTCAGGCACAAGCTTACATACACGTACAATGGCTGAGTTCGTACACGAATAGCTAAGGCCGTACGTGCCAATGTGATGCTATCATCTCAAGAATACTAAATGATCGTTAAATAATAGTTTCTTGTGGATCGTGAGTTATATGACCGCGATTAATGTAACTTAATTAACCCAGTAGTGGGCGTCTACAAATCGACTACAATAAAGACGAGTATGATCAGAAGGTCAATGCAGGCAAACGAAACTATGGCATATTGTAAACTCGGTCGAACAGCTTTATAGGAGCCAGGCTATTAGCAGACGCTAAGCGTGAAGGTGCTCTTGCGATAACACGTTTTGCGTTGAGGGTCTGCCATTTGAAATCGTTGTATCTTTATCCATAACAAGATAAAGTTTCCTTATTAGTCTTCACTAATGGGAAAAAAAGAAAACATATTGCCCGAGGCTTCGTTGAACTTGTGTCTTATGTATTAGTTCGTAACACAGTGAATCCAATACAGCTTCTCGCACAATTACGATATGTACGCAGACAATGCTGAATGAGAAGACTCTTCTGCCATTTAGCAAACTTTGTTTGCAACGGCAGCTTAGTGGGGCCTGATTTGCTATGAATGTAATGCCATTGCTCTGCTTCTTCAGCCGATATCCGATCCTTAAGGACTTCTGATAACCGGAAGTCGAAGCTTTCCGTGAGAGATGAACTAAACTGAATACGCGACTCTCTTCAGCATCGAAAAGGACATAGAGGGATGCGCCGCTGTGATTGGCTAAGAAATAGCGCCTTTGGCGTTTCCGGACTTCCTTCCGGTGCATCACTGGTTTCCATGACGCAACATCAGCTCATCTCCGCGTTACACATGGCAAGCGAACGAGAATTCTAGCATTCAGCGTTATGTAAGATTACCGCATCAAATGGCAAAAGGTCTATGATGCGGGTTCTCGCACAGTAGATACTCGCCGTTAACGCTGAAATTACCTACTATAAGTAGTATACACCTATTGAGTGATACAGACAATTCCCAATTGAAATTCTCCTGTAATCTGATTGTGTTAGCCGCAGGAACGTTCCATCCTGCACACTGTTTAATAATATCGCGAAATATAAAAAAACAAACTAATGATAATAGTTATAATGACGAAAACCAACGTTTACATGAATAGGACATGAACTAAGAGGTTAATTACCTAAGGGAACTTCAAAGTTTCCTCACTAACTACGGTGACGATGGCAGTTTTCTTGATAAATATAACCGCAAAGGCAACTATCGATCGCAATATCTTTGATATCTATTACCGATTAATAGAAAATATTCAGTTTAGATTTGTCGAGGTATTTTTTTCCCTGTGATGGCAGTTATGATCGAAGGTATCATTCGATTTATACTCCATATATATTTAGATTTATTTTAAGAAGGCTTAAGCTTCTTAGCTAACCTGCTTTAACGTAAACCGATTTGCTTGAATTACTAATTCTAAAACTGATCGATTCTATGGGCTAACTTCGCAGTAAAAGTTTAGTCGTACGTCACTTCGTTTGCGGTACAAAATGAAGAACCAATATGAGGAATGGTACCTCGTAGTGCCTGAACTTCCCAACCCATTTCACGAGTGTAATTTTCCCTATCACGCGATTTTTCACTATTCAAAAATCACATAATATGTTTAGACGAGCGCCGGTACTATCACTTTAAAATAGGGGTAGACTCTGTTGAGTAACGTCCGTTTGCTGCTGCTGATGTGGGTACACGTGCGGGTACAGATTAAATTAATATACCTGATATCAGCACACCGCGGCGCAACAATGGCCCACAGCTCAAGACGGCCTGTGATCATGCTGTCTGCATTTTCAGATGTTGTTTCTAATTTTTGATTTCAAAAATGGCGCTCTTCGGTTTCGTTTTCTTTCTCCCTATCTGCATCCAGCCACAGCCAGAGCCGCCAGCTGTAACATTGTCACTGTACGCGTTTTGTGAATAAGTAGAGGGGATTACGAATTGCCCGAACAACTAACTGATACGAACTTTTTATCAATCGACTAACAAATATCATTGCCCCGCTGATAATAACGTCATAAATACAGTTTACTGCAACATAATTAGAGGACGCTCCAGCGGAAGGGGCAAGGCGCCTCAGTCATCGGCGATATGAAGACAGTGCTAGATAATCAGAATTCGAATTTTCATTTCTTCTTATTATTCTATTGTTTTTAAATGACACGCAATAGGAAATCATTACGAGATTGGCCTAATTCATTGTATACAGAAGAGTTAGTTGTAGCAAAAAGGGGCCTTACTTGCTCAGTTTTATAAAAGACTCAAGTAATTCGCCTAGTCCCTTAGAAAGACAATTCAAAAATAGGTCAGTTATGTTACTGCGAGTACGGCATGCTCAGCTTCTGGATGAGAAAATAAAACTCTTTTTGAGATAAAGCAAGAACTATATTGATGGCTGACTTTGGTAATATTATTTCTATGATGGGTTTATCTCCGAATAGCGGATTCGTTTAAGGTAGAATATATCCAAGATTCGTCTACGATATCAGCCGAACGTTGCGTTTTCATTCGTCTTTAAGTTGTGTTTACGGCACGATCGATTGAATTCTTTCAAGTGTAATAGATAAAGTACCATTAGTTAAATAATACAGTTCCCTATTTATTCACCTGCTGTTTATCGGCGTTCCGAAGACTAACAGAAAAGAAGGGCAAAAATAGAAGAGCACCAGAATAGATTACCATCAACGGGTCTAAAGTGGTTTAACGTTTCGCCAGAACCATATTCTAAAACCGTTCACTGTTCCCTGCCTGTGCCCTTTGACTCAGTGATCTATCCTGGATCGAGCTGAACGACGAGGCTGTGAAAGCGGTTACCGGTACTACAAGGCTCACTGGAGTTATAGCGGAAGACATGCCTATATGTCTCCCTCCAATGTTATCGAACGTGACTCCCTAAACCCATCTGGAAGCGCTGTGAAAAAGTCTCTCGTCAAATTTAAGTACACTATAACACATACACACACACACACGCATGCACACTTCTCGCCGATTCACATGTGTGCGCATCATTTAGATAGAAAGGGTATGTGCCGTTGTGTGTGTGTCTGTATTTCTAGAAGCACACACCGATAGGGTGCGCCAAGAAGGATGGAAAAGAAGGAAGAAGAAAATGACGGCGAAAAATTTTCCAAACGCTCCCAAGAGTCACTTAATAGTTTCATCGAAGAATGACGCTGTCGGGTGTCGATACGGTCCGCATTCTGTCACATCGACCGGGCTATCGTTCAGAGGGGCCCATTCAAATAGCAAAGTGAACTTCGCGGCGTAGAACAGCTAATAGAAGTATAAGAAAAGAGAAGATCGGATTAATACATGTTCAGCATCGGCATAAGTAAAAACGAAGCTATTGCTTCGATGTAGACCTAGAGTTAAAAAAATCTATTTGGCATTACTTGTCAAAAGTAATTTGTTCTAAAAGGTGTTCAACATACATGACCAATTAAAAATATCGTAACAGACGGTATTACATATTTTCCACCCAGTTATTATTATTATAGCATTGGAAAAACAGACGTTTTGCCTTGTACTATGTTTCATAATGACACATGAATAAATATCTAAGGTATTTATGCAAAAAATTTGGTGTGCATATGAAATAGGAAGACAGTTCTCTAAAATACTGTGCAAAAATGCTACTTTGCAGGATTTGGAGAGAAATTTCCGGGTCAGAACCCGGGCTTCCCTCCAATTGTGCGGTCACCGATACTGTTATGATGAAATTTCGATAGAAATACAGGCTGGAGACCAACGTTGTTCACAGTAGGGGGGCATGCTTACAGAGCGGAGGAAATAGCTTTCCTATTAAGAAATATAACAAGTTAAAAGCTCAAGTTGAAAAACCTGGATTTCACTTTCATAGGAAGTGCAGCATTTGATCTGCAGGCACTCTTCCTAGCTTTAGACGACATTGTCGCACATGAAAACTTTAGATAAAAACCAGATCTTGAATATAGATTAAAAAGATACTTGGCAAATAGTCTTCCGTGAGGACCGTTTCACATTCACTTTTATGAACGCTGCGTTTCACTACATCGCCTGAAGAAAATCGTCATATGTGCAAATAATTTCTCCTTTTATCCATCGCTTGACCAGTTCATCGTTAGCCATACCAATTCCCTTCCCCTTTTTGCAACCACCCTAGGACTTCGAGCTTCATGTCCCGTATCGCCGTCAATCATTCCACAGACAGTTGGCTCTCAGCACGAAACGGAGTCCGTCTATGGCCGGGTTCGAACCTAGACCACAACGTGTTTCGAAAATTAGCAGTCAAATACGTTAGCTACTAAGCTATTACGGGGTCCCTACAATACAACAACCAGCTCCAATTAGCGTACAGACAACATGGCGTAATAGAGATCGCACACGCAGTTAGCCACTAGCCAGTGAAAAGCAACTTCCACTTTACAGAACTTTAAGAAAACTTCCTACGGAACATTACATGGTAGAAGGCGCGACTGAGTGAAATGAACGAGCCTTAAAAGCGAATATCTAGACGATGGGCTATTGATGTCAAATCAGTACGTTTGATATCTGTCTCGGTAAATTCAGCTGTTGATATTATAATCCAAGTACAACCATTAGTGTAACAGGGTTGGGATAACAGCCAAGGGACCGAAAGTTAGTCAAAATACTTTTTGAAATACAAAAGAGAACTGCTTGATAGTGAAACCGTTGATTTCAGCTTCAAGTATTCCTATCAATGTAAAGGTTTTATCCGCTTCTATAGACATATATTATATATAGAGAGATCAGGCTGAATAAGGTAATCACGAATATTGACTTAAAATAAAAAAGGGTAAAATTTTTTAAAAAAAAACAGCGGACCCGTTATCGATCTATCGGGTCTGGAGGACATCTTCTCTACCGACTGTTGTAGAGATGATAGATCCGTACTATCATCATGTATAGTTTTCCTTTTGTCGCTTTTAATCGTTGCCGCAGACACATTATGTAACTGGTCTCTATAAGAAGACTCAAAGAACAGAGAAACTGTATACGATTGCAGATTCTCTGAGATTTTTCTAGGGAAAGATCTAACTAAAGCCTATCGCTTTTTGCTTCAAACTATACTTTTGTTGCTGATACTTCCAAGAGTGTTTTTAATATACACGTACATTAGTGGATGCGAATGGGTGCCACAAATAAGCAAGGACTATCATTATCTTCTTGAATTCCCTTGAGTTTTTTTTCTCTGATTCTCTTGCCTCGTACTAATCTGTTTCGTAGCACCGGTACAATACTATCCTATAAGCACATGAACGAAGCGCTTAGTTTCAAGTTCAGTTTAAAAAGCTGGAAATCGTCCTTTAAGTAGATACGCATCATGGGTGAATGCTAGGTTAGGCAGGCTATATATATATATATACTTTTTGCAAAAGACTCTTTGTGCATCAACGCCAACAATAAATAGAGAACGATAACGACCATTTAAGACACGGTTACAATGATAAAAAATATTATCAAAAAAACAGTTTCGTAACCGCAGTGTACGTAATAATCTCGTTATGCATGTTGGCGTACTGCGTAAGCCTATCTAATACAAACTTAATGATAAAACCGCACAATAAAAAATATACTTTATCAAATATAAGATATTGCATCTTATCAATATTCGCTGCGCAGATCGTGGCTAAGCCGTTACTCGTGGGGCGTGATTTAGAGCCCACTGGTATCGAGGGGCGTGCAAAGAGAACGATCAGATTTGTACGCAGTTAAGATGTTGTGGTCTTAGACAAGAGCTTTAATCAGGTTCTATGCGACAACAAAATCGTTGAAGGATTATCTAGTGCACACAAACAAGGCCAATATTCATTATTAGGAAGTTTATTACGGGCGGATTTAGCATTTATCATGCCAAAAAAGTAAAGGCGCTGCGGCCGTTTTAGATCACACACGCACAATTATTGCGCTGCGCCTCCCTCACCCTCAATGTTTATTTCTCATGCCAACCTTGCAGAACGCCCATCTGATCTTTTTGGCGCACATATTTAAACTAGATAAAGAAATTCTATTTTGCATTGGTCTCCTAACAAAAAACCCTTTCTAAACATGATTTAATATGCCAACTTTCAGAACATTTTTAAACATCTGTATCGAATACAAGGTGGAGTGATGTAAATAAACTATCATGTATGTATTTTTGTTATTCCAGTGTCAAGATTTACTCGCTCATTTCGAATATGATGTGCAGCTTATCCAAAACGTAAAATATACTATGTTTACTATGGAAAGCCAATGGCAAAATTAGTCACTTTCGGCCGTTTAAAAGGTATTATATAAACCGAACGCAGTTCTTCAATGGACCATAAAGGAGACAAAATGGCAGGTGCAACTTAACTTAAGAATTTGTTTAACTTGAAAAATTCTTTAGCGTTTGTGTATTAAGTCAATTTGTGTTCGAATGTGGGGGATTTAATATCTCTGCTACAATAGACAATGTCCGCACGTACCGCCTATATTTGTAGTAATGAGAGTGTCTTTTCTACCTGATTCAAAACTAATATGTCCGCCACTTACATTCAACGTATTTTGCAATCAAGCCATGCTTTTTTGGCGGACTGGTGACCCTAAGGCCATTATCTTCGTTAAATGATCCTGTAAAATTTAGAACCCAGCAAAGGCCGGAAAAGCAGAACCTAGCGAGGACGGTGCTGCTAACTACGGGTCTAGACGGGTCAAGAAGAGAACAGCGACGATTTTTCCGAGGACATTCTAAGCGCATATACAAATAAAGCTATTAGTCGTCCCGACAATAACCCACGTAAGCAAACAATATGCTGCCCCGCAAATACGAGCCCAATTTACAAAGCACACGCTTCCTCACTAGAGGGAATAATGCATTTCGTCTGTTCGCTTTTGCCCAACTCGTCGTCTATGCCTTGCTAAGTGCTATCTAGGTATTTAGAATGGACCCGCCGGAAATGCGGAGCTGAATCTATGTGTTTATAAAATGATATTTTGTCAAAATGCGTAATAACTGCTCGTAGACAACTGCCGTCATATTTGATATGTTCATATCGATATTCAATTTTGATACACTCTTAGACGCATCAGTGTTTACAGGAACAGATTTTATTACAAAAACCTAAATTGCCTATTGTTAGTATTCGACCCTTTTATATCAAATCGATCATAGATTAGCCTAAGTAGCCTTCGATAAACATCACCGATCCTCGCGCCGGTTGAAGTCTGCTGATACAGTTTTGAAATAATCTACACTTTGTTGCATTTAGGGCATTGAAGACTTCGGCGATCTTAGATAGAAGCCATCTGCTATTGCCTTCTACCGCTGTGTTGAGAACAAATATGTTCCCTTTTGCCGCTTGCGGAACAAGCTACCATCTGCTAGGCTGGCTGAAAGCCGAAGCAGACTACCCCGCAACCTGACACACGTCGCTCGAAAGAGCGCGCTAGAGAACGGGACCACTATGTGCATGGCACTGGAGTTTATGTGTTACAGGATCCAAAAGGAAGACGCGCGAAAGCAGAGTTGCAGGGAAAAGGCACAGAAGAGCCGAAAAGCGAGACCTGCCCCGTACGTACAGCGAACAAATCATGTCTTCTAGGCCGGCAGAACACCAGTGGCCGAGCACAAAGGTTGCTGGAAAGTGAAAGCCTCTGCATGGAAGGCGCTTCTACTTGCTCATAGTGGTGTCGAGGTCAAACCTACCTGCAAGTGTACATGTGTGTGTCTATGTCTCAGTGAGAAAAGTGTATCTGAAACCTGGTCAAGTGTGTGCTTTCGTGGCTGACTGCGTGCTAGATAGTAACGTTTTGCACTACCATCCCGTTGTTGTTGTTGCCGGCACCAACTCATCTACCAAAACGTAACCCATGGTACGGACGACACGCACACCAGGGCTGCTAAATAGGGTACGTCACTTGGGTTTCTCTCGGCGCAGGAATAAGCCAAGAGAGGAAGCCGTGGCCGACAACGTCGCTGAAGACGATCACACAGAGGGTAAAAAAAAGCGCGATGGTGACGGTAGCAGCGGCTGCTGCGAACAGCGTGATTCTGTGACGGACGGGGTAATTTGCGCTTGTGCTTTCTCGTACTGCTACTGCCGTTTTCCACATTGGTTGCCATTTCCGTCACACTGCGCCTCATAATAATAATAATAATTGTAGCTTTAACGTAGACAGGGATACACAGAATTGCTGCTGGCGCCATTTGTAGTTCTTCGTTGAAGGTAGTTTACGTAGCCAGTTACTACGCACTAACTTCTGACAATGATCGGTGTAGTGAAGTGCTATAGCTACCGTGTTCTTCAACGGAATCTGCTTGACAAATTACAGACTTGCGACTAGACATGCTGTGTTTTTGAATATCGTAAACATTGCACATTGCTCAATTTTTCTATCAACCTACACATGGATACTAGGGGTAAACGTTGGGTTACCTAATTTGTACTTAGTTCGGAATTGCTCAAAACGCTCTACGGTTTACGTGGATGGCTTGGTCTTCTTTTCACGAACAATTGATTGAGTTGATCACGACAACAATTATCCTTCAGCCGACCTAAGCCTCTATAGACAAAACGATGCATTGTTGTTAATAAAAAACAAACTGTATAATTGTATTGTTTCGAGGTGTACAAACATTCAGTACAAACATAAATGACACCCAGTCAGCAAGTCAGACCTCACAAATCAGTTGTTTAACGCTTATTCATACTAATTCGCTTTTTTAGGCTTCTTCCTAGCAGATGCACGCGCCCATAACGATGTTCGGGGTTCATTGTTTAGCAAATAAAGGCCTTATTGACACAACGCATCTGAGCGGGTCCTGTACGAAGGAAGGAAGGAAGGAAGAAAGAGGTCGAAATGATGACGAGTAGAGTTCGTTCAGGTAAAAACAGATGATGCATGGCGTCTAGCAAG
This sequence comes from Varroa destructor, assembly GCF_002443255.2. Classification (NCBI taxonomy): domain Eukaryota; kingdom Metazoa; phylum Arthropoda; class Arachnida; order Mesostigmata; family Varroidae; genus Varroa; species Varroa destructor. The sequence goes on along the minus strand of NW_019211454.1, from coordinate 61,350,152 downwards.
TCGATGTCTGGCAATTTCAGAGGTACGCCACAGTATCGTAGTATCAAAGGAGCAACGGTACACAAATTGAGCATAGGAGGTGGGTAATTACACTCGAGTGCTGCGCTTGTTGGTACCTTTGCTCTCCAGTAGTTTCAGTATTACAGCTGTACAATAGCAAGATGAGTCATTCAGCGGTTCGATTATCCTAATTGAAGTTATAGTGTAAGGGAACTGCAGGACACTTAATAGGTACTATTCATCTCTTTCGTGATTGTATCGATTCAACTGAAAGCTAGAGACGTCCACAGGTTTCGGATCCTACGAAAAACTTCGCGTGAACTTAGCAGCGATAAGCAACGTCTGCTAGAAGTAGATGCGGGACGCAACAATCAACTAGTATTTATGCCAGAATTCCCCTTCCTTCGTGAATACTGAAACTGGTAGCATGAGATAGCTCAAGTATAGTCGCAGTGTTTTTTTAGTTCGTTGCAATGATCGTTTATACCATCAATAGCCTGCATCTATATAAACGTCACGAAGTGCACAGCTTTAGAATGATCCTGTTTGCGTCTCCTGCTTTTGTGTTCCTAAGTGTTTTATAATATATTGCATAGTTTTAGTTTTTCAGATTCTGCCCTGTTTTTGAGTAATATTTAAATACCAGTCTCTACTCTTGTTATCATCCCCCTCTGTTCGTCCCGCTTACTCCCGGCTTTAGCAAGCTTTCCGTTTGGCAGATCCTCATGAACAATTCGCTTCATCCGGCGAGCCCGGCCCGTTCCTACCAAAGAACAGCCTCAGCCCCGAAGGATCTGAAGACCGCAACGATATCTCCTTACTTCGTAGTGCGACAGGAGTGATAGAAAAGATGGTCGATCAAAGGCGATGTCAAATATTCTCTCTCTTCCATAAACGATCACCAAGCCATCGTCGTCGACACCACTGCGACGGCATAATTATTCAATATAAGTGAGTACGACGATGCTGATGATGATGATAATTATGATACTGCTGCTGATTAAATTTTTCGCATTCCACTTACCTCCAGATCTGCTTATCCGGAGTCTTGTCAAAGACCGTCCAATTTTGCTTCATCCTTTACTATGTCACTTCCCTGAGCAGCAGCGCGATCAGCTCTTGGCCGCGTCGGAGGCCATACGACGGTCGTCCTGTTATGCCCTAAACGGTGGTTTTTTTGGGGGGAGGGAGGGGGGACACCGACGAAATCGCCATAATATGAGATAGGGAAACCGTTAGAGGACGACGCCTACAAAAGTAAGAGATGGAGGTAAACAATAAGGAAAGAATTCATTCGAATCAAAGTCTCGAATGCCGGATAATTTCTGAGTAAGGTTTTGATGACTGAAGCGATGAAAAGTGCATTATAACAGTTGCTTTCGCTGGTTGAACGAAGAAAGATACTATTTAGAAAAAATGAAGCTTCATAAATTTTATTTCCTAAAAAAGGACAGACGAAACATCCTTACCTGACATACACCAGATGATTTGGACTAGAGCCCATTTAAGTATCTTGTGACATATTCCACAAGTGATCGTAGTATTACACGAAATACAGCAGGCAAAATTTCTCGTTAACGTAGCCTTTTTTTAAAAGGAAAACGAATAATTCTAACTCGTCCTGGACCCGCTAAATTGTCGCTAACACGATTGATGCAAAAGCCGTCTGGTTGGCACGTTTCCACTTGCGTTCACGAGACGAATACGACGTACGAAACATGTTACGTACATGCCTAACAATCCGAGTCACAGATTTCGCTAGACCCACGTATTCCCAGTCATTTAGTCACATCGTTTTTGCTGTTCATGAGGGTATAACCTTGTGATCGAATTTCGAGCTGAGCGTATCTGAAAGGAATGATCTACCCAATCCACCATCTTCTAGATTGGACCTTTCTTATGAACGGAATATTTTAAGCGGACGGATTAGACACAACTAAAACGACGGGTTCCAGTACCGTTGGGACGAGCCCGTTAATATCACTAACACAACCGCTACAGATTAGATGGGTTTCGTCCATCGTCTGCCCCTTATTCTCTATCTCTGGACTGTTTGAAGTGCGCCGTGCTGATAATAACACCAGCAGTAGTGATCAAGCGCGGCAGTAGGCGTCACGGTGGCCACGGCGGCGGCGGCGGCGGCGGCGGCGGCCGTGAATTAGACAAGCGAGATCGTTTACAAAACCGAGAAAGAGGTTGAGATAAAGAGCGAGAGGCTTTGTATGTGAGCGTATGCGCACGTATACGGGAGCTTTAAGCATGAGACCGAGTAGGTTACGCAGAGCAACTCTTGCGGGTGAGGTTCAGGCTGATTCAGGCCATTACTCCACATTCACAGCCTGCCACAAATAGTTCAGCCGACGTGCGAGGCTGCTCGACTAAGCTGTGTTTAAAATTTTATTGAACCATCATCATCATTAGTATCATCTCGCACTGTCACGCGGAGGTCGACGATGCAGGGGACAGGACGCCTTTTATTATATACGAGTAAAATGCCACGGGGCTATAGTATTTGCTACAATGGTACTATGAGCTGTTTTCACTCTTTCTATTGTTCTCATTAACAGAGAGACAGTAGAAGATTCACATGTAATAGTGTAACGCCATTGACGCACAGCCACCAGATTATTCTGTGGTGGCCTAGAGGTAATTAATGCAGTTTCGAAAAACGGGACTTCCGCCAAGAGAATGCTTTTCAGCCACGCAGTAATCGGCCTGCTGACTTTGTAGGTCGGCGTGAAATATGCTCGCGGGCTCTGACAACATTGTCTCGGTGAAGTATTCCATCAATGAGACTTCATAGGTAGTAGGTAAAAAAAGAACGTAGAACATAGCAGAGCCGGTAACGCAGGCGAGTAGCACAGGCCATTGCTTTGTTCTAAGCAAGAACCATTTTATAGTTGCAACCTTACTGCCTTAGCGTAACACTTGGATTCTGGATTAGAGTTTTCCAAGGCCATTTTGGAATATATGTAAAAGGCCTACAAACGAATTTAGCTCATAATTTTCACATGACTAACTATTTCATCTGTTTCGGCTAAGCTCTACGCTCGTGTCACGGTTAGCCTTAATCACAGATCAAATGTTTCTGCTGATCTCCGCTGACAGAAGGTATAAAACGCACTTTAATCCTCTAGAAGTGTTCAGCTCAATAAACGCAGTATGTGGCCCAGTGGCGTCAGTACTTCTCTTAAGATGCGTGATCAGAGTGATCAGGCATAAACTTTCTATTCAGATCACAGGAGGTGCTCGAAATAGTGGCTGCTAGTCGAGATGGACGATCGATGTCAAGAAAAAAACAATAATAGGCCGTTTCGAAGATACCACGTATTTGCAACTAGTAATAGTTCTATTGATGAAAAGGACCCTTGCCAACGGCAAAACGAGTTTTACAGACGCGACTTTCCAGTCGTCCGTATCTCAGGAACAATCTCAAAAAGATCCGATATATATTACCCTTTCTTCGTCCGTGTCGAACACTGTGTTTATACTTGCTATGATTTCAACAGATAGCCTTGATAAGAGATTCAATGTTCTTCAACTTCTGTGAAAACACTCGATTGTCAAATAAAGTTTGTTTGAAAGTTTTCTTAGCCCTATTGGCTTGATTTAAACGAAATAGAACATTCTTATAAATAGTCTTACATAGATACCTTTGAGTCTTCGACGAGAAACGTTTTCAAGCGTTTTCATTTTGGAACAAAAAAATACATAACCTGCTAGTTGCATGATCATACCTTTTTATATCAGTTTTTTTGCGCTCGTTTTTAGAGGCGGTATTTTCCAAGCCGTCTTTTTCCACATATTCGAATTTTTAGCGGTAAAATGAAAGGCGACGCTTCACAGCCCTATAACAAGGAATGCTTCGCTTGCTGAGCTCTACCACAGGTCTAAAGATCGACCACGAATTTCGAAACACCCTGTAACATGTGTTGAAAGAAAATGGTGTTGTATTGTAAACCGATTATCCGGACAATTCGCTTATCGGTATTTGCTGCATCTGTCATATGTAGTCAGGACGGCACAGGTAAGCTACTGCTGATGACGAAAGACAAACTCAACCTTCGGCCTTTGAGCGCGCAAAAAGTTAAACTTTCGTCGTTTCACAACAATTTTCTCGCTCACGAATTCACGGAAACAGTTTCAAATAAATTAGGTAGCCCTTCGTTGACTTCCTTTCAATGCTATCAGGTATTGGAAACCAATAGTCACTTTTAGCTATTTGGTGTCCCTACCTATCTGGAACTGTGGGAAATTTAATGTGAGTTTGCGCTAGACCAAAGCCGCTTTACTTAATAGTCAACGTCAAATGCCATCAGAACCATCGAGACCTATCAGAACACTAACAATCTTCATATTGCCGGTATCCAAACTACACTGTCGATAGATCCTAAAATCTTGGAACAGTCCGGATATGTTGAGAAAACCTTCAGCAGTATCTGGTCAGTACTATAGAATGGCTGCGATCTTATCTTCAATCGCTAGGAACCACGAACCTTCTAGAACTTCGTCACTATTTTCGTGTATTTCTCAGAAGCAGTTTACCAAATTTCAGTTCCAATGTGCGTCCATGTTTGAGATTTTAGTGTATATAGCAGAGGGTAGAATTTTTTGATTTTTGAAAGAGATGGTTAGAACGCAAGCTCACATTATTCTATAAGGTTCAGCGAGAAACACACTACAAAATTGATGGTTTAGTTAGCGTAAAGAGAGAGATGCTGCTATTTACCGTAAACCTATTGTTCGTGACTACACACTTATGCCTCTTCGTTAGGGCCAGAGCCACAGGTATTGACTACGATGTAGACATTGACATTATCAGGAAGCAGGCACCCAAAACAGGCGTGTGTCCATGCTTAGCGTTGCACGAATATGCAACAAACTTGGACGACAGATATATTTTTCAAGCATGAAAGTCGTGCACGTTAAGCAGGCTAAGCACGGATTATAGCCCTGAATTGGCCAGCTTATGGGGCGAGCCAAGCATACTGTTGACACATTGTCACAATGTCTTGTAGATCAAATACATTGTATCATATCTCAACAGCTGTAGTTAGAGTGCTTGAATAGCTAATGCTTAATAAGACAATACTGGTATATTAAATATTCCGCCACACAAAGTCAATTGACGTTTGGCTTTTTCTATCGGTGGATGTCGAGCGTATCGGTAGGTGTCGGCCATAAGAAGGATCAATAAAATGCCTTCAGCTACCCCAATCGAGTCCAGCATCGAACAGAAGTGTTAGATTTAGTTTCCGATTAGTAACTACTGTTTCACTTTTTTTTTTTTAAATTTGTTTCTCTTTGATATCGATGAATCAATATGAATTGAATAAATGGAAACCATTAATACTTAGACTGAAGATGTCCAAACGTGCGGCGATATCCTCCAAATCTAACTAGATAGACAACTGGGTTTACGATCCAGCCTGAGAGAAAATCACTCAGACAGCGCCGACGACAGCTATCTAGCGATGAACGCTAGAAGTAATTTGTCAACCGGAGAAATTTTCCGACTTACACGAACCGCTGCTACACATTCGGATCTATCAGTGTACCCGTGGTGCTAGCGTTTCTATCGCACAATATAAAACAAGGCATCAGTCTATTACGCCAAACGTTTCTGCATAAAATTCAGATCACTTAATAACGTTATATTATACACTTTCAGTTATGACGATTTTGATGTTGGTTTTCCATCATTACAGCTGATATGAGACCCAGCGTAATTGCTATTTTCTGAGACGTTTCGCCGTTTACGACGTATAGAACCCGCCAGATAACACTGTCCAGCGAAACTGTGAACAGTCAATTGTCAATGTATTGTGTTGGAGTTCTACAATCTAAATATATGGCTATCACACGCCAAAGCTTTTCACAGGAATCGTTTACATGATTACGACTGTTCATGTGACTTTGTTTTGAGCCCAATTCGGCTATAAATCCCTCGTCTAAAGGAAGATCCGTCAGTCTTCGTCAGGCACGTGCGAGAAGAAATGGATTTTAGGATTAAATTTCGATGCGACGTCGGCCGTCTTAGAGAAGCTTCCTGATAAAGGACTAGAAGTAGTAATCGAATTAAAAAAAAAAAAACTCGGTTTTGGTTCAGAACTGGCGCATTATCAATTAGGAGAAATTGGTTTGAGCTCGTAAGTGACCCTCCAGTACAGAAGAATGGTGTGTTTTAATGAAAAAAAAAACTGGTACTATTGAACACATATTTATTATATGGCTGGATATGCTTAAAGAGATAGACACGATGTTATTCTATCCCTTGCTTGTGCACGTTTTCTTGTGTTAGTTCGACTCAGGCCAACAATCGATGAAGAGCTACACCTTAGCCACATTTATCTACTTTCTACAGCGAACATCTACCTTCGGTTAAGATACACTTTTATCATCACTCAAATGTTCCAGCATGAGACTGCAAACGTTACGTTTTTACCAAGCGAGAAGAATCACAGAAAAGGCTTTAAGCTTAGCAGCAATGCCTCGTTTAACCTCGGTACGCTATTTCTTAGCTTCCCTGTAAGTATCGGTAATAATACACAAAAATTGACCTTGTATGATCCCCAGAGTATTTATTAACCAGGACCGTGTTTATTCTATCTAATCTGTAAAAATATTCGACTTCAGTTGACGTTCGATTAATATCTAAGAACCTGTCGCACCATTTCCCCCTAAAGCTATTTGATCCCACCTGCTGCTCAATGCTGTTTGTTGTAAACGGGTCGCTCGCCTATGCAGGCGTATAGTTGGACGGCAAATATAACACGTTGCCCTTGACCTTTTTTCTTACCGTTAACCCTACTTTATCTTGCCTGATATAAAAAGGAACTGGAGTGTACGAATCTCAAACCTCCAGCGTTATCGCCATGCCTTTTCAGTGGATTTATGTAGCATCTGTTCATCTTGAACTTCTAGGCTAAAGTGCGCTATTACAAATCCAATCGTGTCTTTCAACATCGACGTCTAAACGAGATTCAATACAAAACGGTATCCTGTATGCATCAGGGTGCGTTTAAAGCTGTTTGACGGTTCTCGACAACTTTACTTGGCCAGAATACGTGACGGTGAGAACCGTTTATTGTATGATTAGAGTGACGTTTATAACAATTTCCTCAAATTAAACTCATTTGCAAAAACTCTGCCTATAGAATAACAGAAGCCACAATAGGCTACAATTACATATATGGTATTGAAGTACTCTTTTTTTTCCCAATTTAAAGAATACATTAGAATTAATGGTGCTACGAAATATGACAAGGCTATTTAAATTTAGAGTATCAACGAAACGGTAACGGAAACACGATGATCCGGTTTACTTCGTACATGAAATTTTAAGGCATGCCGGTGCTTGACAGAGGATCATTGTTGCTTGTTTAACACAATAAAAGGAATAGTCACCCAAAGGAGCGCGGTAACCACCAGATAGGTATCACTACGTTTTTTTTTTTTTTTATATCTATTCGACGGGAAAATGTGCTTTGTTAGAATCGTCAAATCTAGACACGTGTAAAAAAGTAAGTATTCAGATAAGTCTAATCCGAAGAACTTCAGTCCTGTACTATCTACATCGGAGATTTTTAATATATGGCCATCTAGATTCTCTATCTGAGAACAATTCTGACAATGGATATGGACGACAATAACTTCAATTCGTTTAAACCGGAACTTTTCCTTATGAATTGTTTTTAGCATTATACCTAAATGAGAGCTGGTATTTGAGCAAAATTCTTCGAGTGTGCGAGAAACGACCGCGATTGTTCACGGTAACTAACCATCACGTTTGCATCCACGAGCTAACAGTAACTATTTTCGAAGTATACCTTATTTAATTCGTAGTCTAATGTTCAATAGTAATCGTGCGTCAAGAGATACTGGTAGGTGCAAACTCGCTTGGGGGTCGTTGGCCAAAGCCAGCGGAACCAAACTTTGAGCTAACCCCTAAAAATGTAGGAAATTTTTTTTAGAATCTAAAGTCTATTGAGGATTTTCTGGAAAATTCGCCTTCGAGAAATTTTGTTCGGATTTTTCACAAGCCGCATGGAAATTAGCACCAACGCGGCCCATAAATTTTTAAAAGAAGTTCATATTCGGGGTGGGGGGTTCGCCGTGCGCCAACACTTGGACACTAACTGATTTTCGCTTGAAGTTCTTGAAAGATGCATTATCTTGCGTTATGCTAAGTTTACTCTTTTGCCCCAGAAAGACCCGACTTTCTTCTTGTGTCAAGAGTAAAAGTAAGCGTATGCTCGCTACGACAGGCAACACGTTAAAGTTTATCGGAATTTTGGCAAAAATCTGCTTTCATGAAGTGTGTACTAGCCATATCACGACCACACGGTGAATCTTCACTTACGGAAACCTCAGTATTCGCAACGGCTTAATCGAACGCCAAACGTCGCCACCTTACAATACCATTTGCCCAGGCTTTTTTAAATTAGATTATTGATCTAGCTTCTATTTAAAATAATCGCTGATAACCGAAAATGGAACAGGAGTGCTTCGTTGCCGTGGCAGTGCAGGTAAAAGCATTTCAGTCGAGATGTTCTACGCACAGACTGCGCATAGGAATGATCAAGGCTTGCTGATAACAATGCACGCGGGTCCCTTTCGATATCCTCTATCGGTGAGGATATGTTCACTTAAGAAGCTCTATTTTGCCAAAATACCGATTCGCTTTCAAGTGTTAAGCATTTCTTTGCCGAAGAATTGTCTTCATTCATTTAATAGACACAATTCGAGACGTGGACATTATTATTATTATTATTATTAAAACGTCGAAAATAGAGCGTGCAGCGGTACCAAAAAATGGTTACAAAATAATACAATTACGTTTATGCATGATAGTTTCGGTATAGCAGTGTGACCGATCACTTCGATTGTGCTTCATGTAACTTCATCTTAGTTGAACTGTCCTCCATTTATTTCTGTTATTTATACTAAGTGCAGCTTAGACGGATCCATTAGGCGTTGTCGTGGCTTACTGCCTCCACAATTATTATTAATTGAAGAGTTCAGCTGTTATGAAGACCGTCCCTGTTTATACATCCCAATGGAATACGTCGATAATTCCTCCAGCGTAGATTAATAACGCTATATAGTGGCCATTCGGCTGTGATTTAAATTTCAACAATAGTCCATTTAAGCGCCGTTCTCGTCCATTAGCCTTCTAAACTCATCCGTCGGGCTTATGATCACTTCCTTGATCTATAAGGAGATAATGTATTTCTAACTATGTCGTGACTGGGCAAATCGAAACTTAACAGGTACTGGAAGCGTTTTCACATCGACGCAATGGGCTTTTTACGATGTGGACAACGCGATAATGTAAAAGCTCAAAGATGAACGAGATTAACTTACCAGACCTCAACCAGACATGCACTTCAGTGTAAGAATAGCAAAATGTATTTGTAGTAATGTTTTATGCATAGGCAAACAATAATGGCCAGGATAAGGGGGCTGAGAAAAACCTCCATGTGATCCGCTTAGTGGCCGTAAGTATACAAACTATGCACATCGTCTCACTTAGGTAACTAGCAGTATTATGTCCTTCTATAAGGCCTCTAGTTATTTAAGTGTTCAGAACTGGCTACATTTAAGCAGGTCTTAGCGACTAAAAACCTCTTCTCGCCGACAAAGCCTACGGCGAGAATCCATATAAATATTTATTTTAGAAGCTAAAGATATATATCGATATGCACAGGTCAAGCTGAGGAACTCAAACATATTCGTCACTGTGTTTACTCTTGAGATATTACCACGACATTCATTAGAAAACAGGCATTACAGAATTGAAAATGACGGACGCCATCGGTTGCGGGAGGCGTGAAATTTGGCTGAACGTAACAAGCGCTAGCGGGCGACATGGGCACATTGCGATGTATCAAACCAGACACACGCGGAAAATGGGCCAGGAAACACTGTGCGCACTATTCGAAGCCCTTAAAAATGGCTGCGCGCAGATCCCCGAACATGATCAGGTTTGATCGTTACATTGTTACTGTCAAAGATCATAATTTTCCCTATTCGGCCTATACAGAACTTATGCTTATATCCAGGGTTTATGACGGAATTTAACGGAGCTGGCTAGAAAACAAAAGATCCCCTTGCAGTTGAAAGGCTTGTGCTCAAAGAAGCCTGAAATCGGTAGTATTAGGCCTTTTTCCGTAAGAACCTTTTAATTCTGTCACAAGGATACGATATGGAAAGTATATTGTAAAGGCCGTTTCGGTGTTGGGTATTTCTGTAGTCAATAGTGTACCCCACCTCGTGCTCGTAACTGGTGCACGTTACGGGCAGTAAAAAACGGTTATTGTCTGTTAGCAGCAGACTCTATCAGTCGTCAATTAACCTGTTCGACTCCAAGTATAAATATACATATATATATACGTCTGTGTACAAGTAAATTCAGTAGAAGAGCAGAACTTAATTATGATGATGATGATGATGTGTATCGTGCTTCCTGTCTTTCGACGTGATGAACAGTAAGTAAATAGTCCGATAGGCTCGTTTCGGTAACGCCTTTTTCAGCGCTAACAAGCTGATACATAGGAGCTAGAGCAACTTTGATATAATTAATTACGTTAGGAGAAGATGAAGCTTACACCCACCGAGCAGAGCTTGGCTTTCAAAAAACCAGGTTATCGGTGTATGTGCCCCTATGCAAGTTGAGCAGTGGAGGCGCGCCTCTTATCCGTTGTTGTTCTTTCAATGTCGCATAAAACTACGTCGGTCACAAATGCAACAACGCATGTACGCCATTGATCAGCAATGTTTATTGAAGGAAGCTTATTCAGGCAGATGTTAACATTAAAAATGATAGGAACAAGGCGCATGCCTGCACAAGGCTGCCACATTAAACCTGCACTATTTCAACCGCTTACTTAATACTTTACTTGGTCCCAAATACAGTGCTTTAGTAACTAACCTTATTACAGATAAAAGCAAACTTATTATTACTTATTAAATAGTAATATTTATAAACTGTGAGCAAAAGACCCAGACGTACTAAATAATTGTCTGACAGATAGAAACGCGGTGCATTACTTCTATTTTTCAATGTGAAAAGTGTTTGAACTGCCCTAAAAAAGGAAGACGTTTCAGCAAAAAAGAATAAATACAATTTTGTTGAAAATCTTCATTAAGTGAGGTTGTTCAATGGCAACACAATGGTTGCGTTCCATTTCAACGCTGCATGTCATGCCTAAGACTGCTTTTATATAGATGTCCCTTATCGCCTCTTCTGCTAACAGGATCGTCATCGATACCAGTAGCTCCTATGATTAATTCTGTATCTAAGGCAATTTCCTTTTCATTGCTAACTGACTTTTTAACAGCCTTTGTTTAATTTGCTCTGAGTATTTCCACTACTATTTGTTTGAGACCTATTCAGGTTATTTAAATATTCTGAATACATACAAGCGTCCAATACAAGTCGTGTTCTACCGCTATACAGAATCGAGAGAGCTACTTCAGTAGACTGCTTACCACCGCCGTCTTACTGGCTTTTTTTTTCTAAGCTTAAACTGCACGCTAAATCCGTTCGAACTGTACTCTGGCAAGTGAAAGAGGTTATCTAGCCTACAACTATGTCATATATAATACATAAGCGGTCTTCAATGGGACCGAATGGAGAAGAAGCGATAAGGCGGCCAGTGACAAATATACTTCCGATTTAGACGAAATTCTCTCTTGGGTTTTTCGAACATTCCGGGTCTGCATAGCAATGATAAATAGCATTAGGTCAGGAGAGTTGGTCTTCAGTCTGCCAACTCCTTAAGCCATACGCTTGCGTTTAATTAAATAACTACAATTTGAGAAGGAAAAAGCGAGGAACGAGAATGAAAGCAAGATGAAAAACGGCACAGGGCCTGAATATAAGGCTACATTTGCAAAGCAGCAGGGCTCTCTTGCTTTCTCATAGACAATGTCGAGAGCTACAGGAAGAAAGACTACAAACGAGACGTATGATATGTGAAAGAGAGCAAGTAAAAACTTTTTTAGGTTTGTACGAAAAGGTTTGTGTATGGAGCTCTCTTATACCGTGGACTAGGTCTACATCTGCCATAAGGAAGCAACGGTCCCTACGCCGCTTTATCCAAATCATTTATCGACGAGGAAAAATGGTCGCTAAGTGTTTTCGTGATCCGAATGAAGTATTTTTAGCTTCATTCCGTTCATAGTATCTAAACATCGTTCGAAATATTACAGAAAAAGATATTAACCGCAGCACGAAAAATCGTATTTAAGCATTAATAGAATATTTTCTAAAAAGGTTAGAAACGATTACTTTCATTTTAACTTCCACTGCCTACCATTGAACCTTAACTTCCACAAAATGAAATTATTATTTATCTTTATACGTATTTAAGCACCAATCCTAACGTATATATGCGCCACGGTTACTAGTCCACCTTTTCAGCCGAGGTTTTAAAGATCTGATTTTTAAGTTGAAAAATAAGGAAAAGTAGAGGCCTACAGTGGCCCACGCAATAAACAGATTTGCCTTTTTATAATAAAACATGAAATTATTATTATAAAGTAATAAGACAAGAACAATTATGAGTTGGGAATGTCCTACATCTCCCACCGTTCTGACCACCTTAATGTTTTTATAATTATATTATTCCATTCACACGTGTCGCGCAATCCCATTGTGGCCCTGCCAAACATAGTATAAAGCGATTGTTTTTTTTTTATCAAGACCAGTTTTACTATCTAAATCTGAATGAATACATTTGTTAGATCACAGCATTTGGCATAATATAGGCAGTGCATAAATTTAATTCCATTATGTAACGACAAATAGAAGCCCTGTTCAACACCCTGACGCTTCAAACAAGGCCAATATTGAATTCGTTTTTACGCTATCCACTTTGTGGGCTGCGTCTACTAGGTGGGCAGTACAAACAAGGTCGTAAGCACTATATTAAATTTAGCTCTGGGGTAGATCGATTGCATTCTTAACTACATTATAAGCTTCATATCTTCATTATCTCGCGGTTGCTAAAAACGTGAAAAACCCGTGAAGTCGTCCTTATAAACTAGTCAGAAAAAAGTGGATAGAGCAGAAAAGTGCTTTTTGCTAGAAGAGCAAAGTACTTAGAGCTCTGTTCTCAACTCACTAGTCGTTTGATCGGGCTGGATCTACTAGACCGAGCCCTGAACGAGACATTCCACCTGTTTCACGGGAAGAGGCACTTCAGACGGGAAACGTATCAAAACGGCTAAAGTGCCTGGGGCGGACAGGGTATCAGCCATAGTCATAGAGAACTCACTTTAAGATGTTTTCGGACATGAATGATGTGCTTGGTCCTTCTTCATTCTGTCAATCTCCTGCTTGAGTCATTTCCTAGTAAAGTAGAAAAAACGAAAGGTCGTGTTCATTCCTAAGGGGAATGGATTCTGCTATATGCTTATTAGAGACAGTGGCGAACGGCATAAGAACTATAACAGAGCAGAAATTCAAGATCTTTGTCCAGAAACTGTTCGAAAATCAGCATGGTTCCTGGAAACACAGGTCAGTGCTGACAGCAATCGATGAGGTCCTCCGGAGGGTTGGGAGAGCGAAAGAAACTACGACTGATTCAAGAGGCCTTTTTGTCAAGATCCTCTTAAACGTGAAAAATGCTTTTACCAGCCTATCATAGGGGACAGTACTTACTTGCTTGAGGAAAGGACCGGTTCCTCAATATTCGGTTTTCCTGATCTCGGATTATCTACAGGACAGATCGATGGCCAACAAAGAAACGTTTTTTCCCATGACTACTGGCGTTCCGCAGGGGTCTATTCTAGATTCCCTACCATGGATCCTAATTTACGATGGAGCACTTCAGCTAAGCAACTTTCTCTTGGAGATAAAAATGATTGCCCACTCCGATTATTTAGCTGTCACCTAAGGAAAGAAAGACGAAGCTTTTTACGGTAATAGCGCATTTGAGCGCACATTTCGGCGCCACCGTCTGGACCATGTCTGAGAGGTTAGATGTTGTGATTAAGGTCTTACTTTGAAGTGCCCACCCAACGTTAGCGTTTAGGGTCATCCAAGCGTACCGCGCTGTTAGTGCAGATGCGGCCTTACGGTGCGGCCCGACCCGACGAAAGATGCCAAAGGCAGAACCATGGAAATGTGGCTGGAGGAATAGGGCGCAATGCTAAAATTTACTCCGCGAGGTACATCATCCCAACAAATAACGATAACGTGTGTCGGTGAAAAGCTTACCTACTATCTTGTGCGGAGCCTCACAAGTCACAGTGACTCCCACAGCTACCTACACATCTGCTGTAGATCTGCTGGTAAGCCCCTTCTGGTACCTGCGTCCTGTGCATAGTGGGTCTGGTGATGTGGTTCACCATACATCGCCGGTGTACTTGGCGCCTACTCATATCAGAGAGCGACACATGACAGCAGAAGTAAGGCTATCCGTGGGGAATAGAGTGAAAGGGTTCGGATCCTTCATCACCTCGCGCAAATGCCGAGGGTGGGGAAACCCTCGCGAGAGAGGTATTCAAAGAAAAATAACGTTAAGGACAGGAAAGCTGATGCCTTGTAATCAGATTCAGAGAACGCACGAAGAGATAGGCTCTCGTGCAGCGAATTAACTTATCTAGGGAAAAAAAGGGATATGACCACGGTGATCCCAGCCTGACAACCCGGTGGCATTAGCCACTCTTTCTTATCAGCCTATAGTTTCTAAATGAAAATCGGCGCTGGTTCGGAGTGATTCTTAGGATAGGAGTAGAAAATTACTGGACGCGGCGGAAACGAGTCTAACTGTCGGGGCTGAACCCCACGCTTGGCCCACACAAGATAAACTGGAGTTGCTGGTCGTACGTAGTTCATATTACGTAAACCCTCTTAAAAAAGACTTTTCAAACAGCTATATTTGTCGGCGTGAGTGTATGCAATGTGTGGTATTGTACTTGTGATTGAACAAGTTGTGTTTTATCGTGTATGCAATGTTCGTGTATGTTCCGATAAATCATATCTCTGATGTCGTTCTACTCGACGGTGAGATAGGGTCCTTACTGATTTGAAGCTTTAGCGGCCGATGCCGAACGGACTCGCTGCCAGGTGCCAGAGACAGAGCTGAACTTTATCATTAGATATTGGCCACTGAATGAACGAAAAACGCCAAGCCTAGGAGGATATCAGATATAAGAGGGAGACAGACGAACTTAAAAAAAGCAAAACTCTTATGAACTTTCTGCTGGCTGGCCTTTTCCCTAATTGACAGCCATGGCCGTCGTCATCATAGGTGGCACCATTGCTTCGGGTTTTTAGAGGAGCAACGGTATTGGGTCGTCAATTAATTATGTACTGATTCAAGACGTGTGGCATCAGCACGGATGCAAACGAAGGTAAGACTATTTTGTTCCATATGAACTCTATTTATTGTAAACAAGATCCAGACAAGCTAAACCTGCTTAAAGCGGTACGGCTGCAATATTATTACTTTATCCGATTTTTATTTCATTAATCCTGCGCCTTTGCACCCCATAATTACCATAAATTAATCTGCTTATGATATTGTTTTTTTGTTTTCTCTAATCATGTACATAATCTACATTATAAAAGCTCCTGCTGCACGTCCGCTTTCGATTGGACGATTTACACACCAACGAAACATAGGAGTTATCCGATAAAATACATAATCGAGGGATGAATTGATGACTAGCCAAGAGCAATCATAGTAGTTTGCATTCAATAGTGTGTAATCTTTCGTAATGAGCAGAGGGTAGTTCCAGAAAAACCTACAAAAGACCAAATGATTGCAACACTCGGAGCCGAACTCTTCGTTGCAGACACTCAGAGCGGAAAAATGTAAATAAACATAAACAGTATAACTTTAAGTCTACTGCACCCTTAGACGGTCCCGCTGCTCCGGGGTCATGCGGCTTCTTCTACGTGGCATCATGAATCAGGGCAGCAATTGTGTGCACGCACTGATACCTTAAACATGTGTCTTACTTAGAGAGTCAATTCGATAATACGTAATACCAGAGATGGTGCAAGATTCGTTCGTGGAAAAAGGTCGATCCGAGTCACCATTATCCTCAGACTAATGAGTGCAACTGCACGTCCGAGTCTCGGGGACGCGTTCTACCAATAATGGAGAACATACGCGTACCCGTACAGATACAGCCACACAGTCATACATGATGCTCGAAAGTAGAAAAAATGGAAGAGTAGTTAGTAGGAGTTGTTCATTTGCATATGCCCTAGCCTTGAAGGTCAACACTGGCCTCCACAGATTCACCCTGCCTTCCTCCAACATCTGCTTAATTATGTTTTCGTAATTGCTTGTCGCGTCGTATTGCAAAGCCTGCCGCCAATAGTCGCTTTATGTATGTATTGTAAGTGCAATGGTTTTAACCCATATTAAACGTGTATATTAATTCCAGGAACGGATTTGCACGAGGCTTTCCTTTCCGCGTAGATCTGCTAAATTTAAGAAACATATCATTGAGTGACTCA
This sequence comes from Varroa destructor, assembly GCF_002443255.2. Classification (NCBI taxonomy): domain Eukaryota; kingdom Metazoa; phylum Arthropoda; class Arachnida; order Mesostigmata; family Varroidae; genus Varroa; species Varroa destructor. The sequence goes on along the minus strand of NW_019211454.1, from coordinate 61,333,669 downwards.
ATAAAATTGTACTAAATCAGAACTATTCTTTAACAATAGTATGTATTTAGATAGAAAACAAATTAAACCGATAGATGGCGAAACACTGCCTTATGCCACTCAAATCACCCGCTGGATTCCGCGTTGCGTTGGACGACTCATCGAAAACAAAACAAATCTCACAACATCTGCTTATTATTATTACATATAAAGAGTTGACATACTGTTATCAAGTGTTATTGATACCAGGACTGCAAAGAATGACATATTTTTTTAAACTTCATAAATTGACCACCTCTAAATGTAGGCCCTACAATTCGCGCCATCTCGTCACTGATTTAGATTAATCCAAGGCAGCTGAAAGGCTGCAAGGATATGCTTTTGCGACAAATTAAAGGCTCAATATATTTCTATTTGGATTCACTGCCAAGGAGAAACTAATCGCCGCACAAGATCCCTTGCAAGCGACTTTTCGAGCAGAACTTTATTGAAGTACAAAGCTTGCAATGCAGTCTCGTTTCTAGAGACGACAGTTAGCGAGCGTTGATCGTAAGTTTTGACAAAGGGACAGACGTCAAATTGTACATGAAGATTAGAGCTTCTTTCACCTAGGTCTTCACAGGATAAGTTGGGTCGACTTGCATTTCTTTTATGTTTGTACCGCGAGTGGAAAACATGGAAACTGAAAAGTATGAGCTACGGTTACACTACAGTTGAAACGTATGAGTAGTACTAATCTCTACGAACTTGCTCTCTGAGATCGTTTTCCCATCATCCTCCTTAAAAGGCGCAAAACACCGCTTAGCTTTTAGTGTTATTCTCAAATATGAGTGAAGCAAAGCAACGGGAACTAGACTGAGCTCTGAGCAGAGAAAGCGAATGCCTGAAGAATCCATCTCTTAGTCGTGGACGGTATTTAGCTATCTCCTAGGCAGACAGATCACTGTTCGCGTGACGAGAGAACGTACTGCTCTAACCTGATCTGAAAATGGGAAAGACGACGTTTTCAGTTTGTGCAAAGACCTTGTCTATGATAGTGTAACTCGCGAATTCTCTCGAGTATTATCTCCCGAAGGTTCGTGGTCGTTCTAGTTTAAAGCGGCATGAAGGTTGGTTAAGTTATTTGCATTGCAAGTTTCTTAAGCTAGTGCTCACATTGATCGTGAAATTCCGCAAACAATTCGTCACATACGTATAAAGCACGCGCGTGTATAGCTTTCAATATTAAAAAAATGCATGTTAGAATTCTTCCTGAGAAAATGAACGCCGAAAAATGCAAACCCTCGCCATCTCAATAAAGCTATATATATTTTGTGTGTTCTGAAACTAGTTTTGAATAGCTGAGATACATGTGCCAACCAAAACAGTTTTGGGAGGAACTTTATCCTCAAAAGTTAAAAAAAAAAAAAAAAGGAAACTTGAGCAATACACAGTTTACTAGGTATAACTTCTTTATGTGAATTACTGATTTGTCGAAAACATAATCACAAGCGGCACCCTATCTCTACATATTCTCCTCTCCGCCTTTATCTTTAGCAGAATAAGTATGCTCACTGAAAATGGGGAGACGTGACCTAAGTTACTCAAATGTTTGCCAGATAACTGCAAGCTATATAGCGTGATAGCTTAGTGAATGACGTATTTGTCTGCTAATCTCAGGAACGTATTTCCCCATTTTCAGGGAGCCAGCCGTCTGGCATTACCGGACGTAAAACTCGAAATATAAAGATAACTGCAAAGGAAATGTATTATGTACGCCCAGCTAGATGTGCACCTAGTTTCCTACATACTACCTCTGTTTAAATCGGTAAAGCCCCCAGCCCCGTCTACGTTTGCTAGCAAGAAGAAGCTTCTTAGTAAACAAATATCTTGCTCAAGTTATATGTTGATTAAATATATGAGAAGTCCGGCATTGTGCATTAGATCGGATTATTAATTGATCACAACGACAAGCTCCACGTTAGGCCAGCTTTAAAAAATTGATGACATCAAATAACATATATTCCAACATGAATTCTTCGGTTTCAAACTTTTTTATGTTTCCAACATTCTCTATAACATATGATGCCCCTTTATTACAGCCGATTACCGGTCCTTCTTTACGGCCTGACTCTTTGATTCTAATGCGCAGCATAATGCACACTAAAATGCCAAATAATAACATCAGAATATGCTCTAGTATGTCTATCCGAGCTTTAAGTTCGAAAATAGAGCTGGATTATGTAATATGTTCTGAGAACTATATAACCTGCATCTATACACACCTTTCAGGGTACAGCTTTTTTCCTTGGCACCGTCAAGTATAGCAGTGCCGATCGGATAACCTCGTTTGCGGCGCAGAACTTACATCTATTTGGCTAGCTAATGTAAGTTACTAGACATATGAATTCAGACTCAGTATAGCATAATCTTCTTGCTGCCGTTGCTAAATCTGTCCATCATAGTGATCCATCGGCCTGTGGATACATACCCTATACGCAGTTAAACCATTTGGAGCACCCCACAAACCGCCCTGCAGTCACACTCTAACAACAAGAGACAAGCAAAAACATCAGAGAGATAATGGTCTTTTTGTTCTTACAAAAAATATATAGACGGCTATCATACAAAATGTCATATAAACTTAAAGCTGCATCAATGTGAAGGGCAGGAAAAAGCGTTTACCAAACATATGCGACGTGCTGAGATAATACTCATCTCAAGCCATTTGCAGGTATAGCTGGTAGTTGTCGTGACAATAAGCGATGTACGAAAGTGCGAAACTATTAAGTCGGCCTGCTCTTGTTGGGTTCCACAGCAACCCCAATAATAGTCATACAGGTAATAATCTATTTTTGATTACTCTAGAAGAACATCTTACAGTGACTTCAGTGTGTCTACAAGAGCCTTATAGTGAGCCGGATGTCCGCCACTGGGTCCTATACAATTGAAAGGTGATTTCTTGAAATCGTACAAATTTGCTGTTTAGAAAACCTAGAATTTCTCATAATTATTAAAAATTATGATTGGTTAAAAAACTTAGAATATTCCCGACTTGGATCGCTAACGTGTGTGGGGTCAAGGTTCACGTACGTCAATGGTGACCCTACCGAACACATGATAAACATAGCGTTCGGATAAGACAGAAACAGGTATTCGTCAAAGAATGAATGCTTAAGGAGCTTATTTTCAAGAATCCAGTTTGGTATTCTTCATTATAAAACGCACCTGCAAACCCACCAATTCAAGCTTATTCGATTCTAATTCCTCTCCTCTCGAGGATCAAGGATTTCAACCAGTACCAAGGCCATCTATCGACGTTCTGCAACTGCTGTCACTCAACAAAAGCGATGTCCGCAGTAATGAAAGAGCGGTCGTCGTTAGCATAGTTGACGACCCTCCGCAGCGCTGGTTCTATCAAGGTTAAAAAAGTCTGTTCCAGCAGACGATGCATAATGGGTGCATAAGCTCCTAGGGCAAGCCTAGTCAATCACTAGTTATTTATTCGTTTCGTTGGCGGGGTCGTTACCACCGGATCTTTTACTACGATTTATTTTTCTCCTTATTAAGTCGGTATGGAAACTCATTGTTAACGCTCGGTCTTGAAAATATTATCTTAAAAATTAACCAAAAGGCACATTTTTAGCGAAAGAAGATCTATTTCCGTCTCTGTTTTCGCATCCGTCATGAGTTACAGTAAACACTAGGTTAACAGAATGATTGTCTGCGCATGCAGCATGTATTATCAGATGAACGAAGCACTCGTAGAACCTGGACACCTTAAAGCTCTTTCTTTAAAACTACTTTTTTATTTTGTTCAATACTACTATATTCTATGGACAGTAAGTACTTAAAACACGGTGTTAAAATTACTTATAGTTCATCCATGGATAAAGCAGATCAGCGTCACAAACGAGTTACGGCAGGCTATTTCAGTGGAGGTGTCCAAGATACCCGGATGTAGAAAATCGTATCATTTCTACCAGTTGTAGCCTACTTCGGGTATCTGGCTGCTAAATGTGATGTTTCGCATTTTTACTAGACAAGTGCCTTCAGCAGAATTTATAATTACCCAGAATCGATCGGAATTATCCTGGTAGTTAATCTGTTGCAGGAAGGAATTGCAGTCAAGTACTCTATTGGAATATTTTCTGATTAGAAACATATTCAAAAAAATATATGCGTACTTTTAAAAACATACCCTGCTTAGGAATTTTTTTATCGTGTTTTAGAAAGGTACGTTTGATAAATTCGGAGCATAATCAATAATTTTAAATAGAACAAGGGATTAAACTGTTTAAACAGCCTTTGTACGTTATCTAACTATGTGTGTAATCGGTAATGGTAGCTTCCCTGTCAGCGAACGCCATCTTGTATTTTTTCTAATTGGTGGGCCAGATATCTATGTAGAAGTAATTGATCCTTACCATAACTATGAATTGTCTTCCGGCTTGGAGGCTACATTTAAAAAACAAAAACCTAATCGTACGTGTACAAAGATTGTAGTCTTAAAAGGGCGTTATTAACAAACAAAAAGTAATAATCACACAGATACTTGAGCGTCGTACATGCGCACAGCACTATTTCAGCAGGAAATAGGCCGTCTATTCATTTTAATTTTAAATGGTGTTCCTACATACGTACGAACATGTTCCCGATTTAAAGCTGGGTTTTTGATGATTTGTTATGCTGTTTTCTGACGGCCCATATTCTTCTGTACTTGGTGTTGAGACCCTGGCTTTGGATGGCGTTGGATTTTCTGAGCAAAGCAAAAAACCGCCATCTTTTTTTGGCAATGATCTTTTTTACCTCTGACCTTGCCTCTCGGTTTATGCTATGATGTTATATTGAGGTCGCTTAACCTGTTGCCAAGTGCGGGTTTTTGAGAACGCGGCCACTCGTGCCATGTGAATACATGAAAGCTCCAATATAGTCGTCTAGGGAGGTTTCCTGACGACCCCGAAGGAGTGCTTGCCCTTGAAGAGCTTGTATTCGCGCACGAGTTTCGACTCACGTATAGGTACATTTTCTCTGTTTGAAAACTGCGTTCCACAAAGTATTTGACGCTAACAGAGCGTCTCGTGTTCTCTACATGTCCTCTTTGCTTCCTCCCGTCCGTTCCTTTCTCCCCTTTCAAGGCCTAAAAGCCAGCATACGAAAGCGTCTACAGGCAAAAAATATGCACGATCACGAGTTAAGCCCGGAAAACGACTCAGCGTTTTACTCGGCGTTATCTGCTCTTTACCCAGGGGAAATACCTCTCTTTAAAAGAAAAACGCAAATAATATAAACTGACAATGTAGTTTTGTTGCTTCTTGCCAAATAATAGTTTATTAGCAGCAATAACACGAGCAAGTGGTACACGTACACGATGTCGAAATAGACGAACGTCCAAAGACCTACTCAAGTTATGCTGTATAGGTGTAACTAGTGTGTGTTCGTGATATGATCTCGCAAAGGTCGTACATGTCGTACACCAGCGGAATGTTGATGCTTGTCTTCTTCTCTGCAACGATAGCCAAATCGTTGATCTCTACCAGCTAGCGAAAGCCCCTTCTGCTTTTTGGCATGCACAAGTATTCAAATACTACAGTGTATGTAAGCAAGTACAAAAACAGGCCGTATCTATATAAATTGTCATGATTCCTCGGCTGGATTACATTACTGAACAAATATGTAGAGGATCCTCTGCATTTAGAGTAATGGTTAGTAATAGTTAGTTAAGTGTTAGTGTTTGATTCTATTGTTACCAAGCGCAGACTCAAAATTTCTAAATGTATTATGTATATTTTAGCTAACTGATCTTGCTCCGTCATGATATTTCATGAGTATCGTCATTATATGTGCACTCTTCACAGCGAAAATTGTTTTTTTACCGGTGTAAATATTGCACTGTCTGGACTATCGAAGATTTTTAAGGAAAGGTCAAGAATCAACTCAACAAATATGTACATATGCAAATACATGGCCAATTTCAGTAAACAATAGACAATAATAATAGGTAATAATTGGCATGAGATATCTTATACATTCTTCCTGAAGATCTTCAAGCAGTTTATACCTATAAACAGCCCACAAACAATACACGTCCCTGTATTACTAAAAATGCATAGTTTCGGGGCATTAGTTATTCGACACTATTTGCACAAAAAAAATAAGTGACTTATTTGATTTATTTGAATCTAAACATATATTGAACATTCACTTAGTGAGTCTACCCTCCTGTTTTCACTCCTATTCTTGATATGCAAGCAGCCACTTCTCAATGAAAAAAGTTGTAGAACGTTCTGGCTCGAGGAGAACTTTCAAGAACTTTAAGGCCCACCAGGCTGTGATGCGAATCCGCTGTTCTGAACTTCCGTAGATTACCAGTTGCTGAGAACGAGATATGATATGGAACGCTAAAAACTATTGTTGTCGTTGCCACAGTGGCGTATATATTTCCGACATGCAAGCGCTGCGTTACGAAGGTTTGACTATGTAATTCCCTGTGATCGTTTTGCTTCAGACACCATAACTGTGTTTCACACTGAGCATTTGTCCATTTTTGATGGACTACTTCAAAACGAGAAATTAGGTTAAAATAATACGTGATTGCTATTCGTGACTGGCTAGTGGTAAAGGTGCACGCCCAAGAGTACAGATTTTAGCTAACTGATCCTGCTCCGTCATGATATTTCATGAGTACCGAAGAAATGCCATGATTGTGACATAGAATCATATCGAGAAGCTTAGTAAAGAAATTGTTAAAGTTCAGCCTGCGTACGACTCAGGTTATTGATATGTTCTAATAGTCACATAGTTATAAGCCAGGATTAGCCTATTATAGTCGACGTGGGTGCGTTCAGACCATCATAACCTCAAAGGCGGTTCACAAGCAAATGGTAACAAACGTACAATACTACCATAACGTAATCTGATAATATTTCAAAACGGGTTGGTCAGAAAATCTGGAGATCAAGGCTAAGTGACTTGTCTGCGAACCGTAGAAATTCAGTTATCTTCAGCGCACAGCCGGGCGGATACGTCCGCACATTTATACGTCGTAAATGCGAGGTAAGATTTGAAAAACACGCACAACATTCAAAAAAAAACCCGCTATCCTTCATATTTTACAATTTTGCTGTCCATAGTTTTTGTCACCAGCCTGCTCAAGCAGACGCGATGTGATTGCCTCTTCATGTAGGAGGGCTGCGCGACGGGTGAAGGAGGAAGCTCCAGGTGGGTGCATTGCATGCATGACAATCTGCCCGAACGGTTTAGAGGAAAATCTACATGATATTGCAGCTCGCCCCGCTCCCTACCCAAAATACAAAGAACAACAGCTGTATGCGTTCGATGCGGATTTTTTTGCATGACAATTTTTGCTGAATGCCTGAAGAATTAAAGGAGAAAAAAAGAAACACGCAAGATCTTACTTGTGTGGTTAATTTATGCAATATCTTACACGAAAGCGGCTGTAAATCGGGAAGGCGAACACGAACAAACACCAATAACGTAATGAAAGTCTGATAATATTTTAACGTTGTTGTTTTTTGAGATTCATTGTATGGTAATAATGTAGGGATCTTTCAACGTGCCTAGTCCTGTCCAGGACTTGTCTGTAAAGATAACAGGACGGCCACATATAAGCAGTTCGCTCGGCTGCTTTACTGTTTTATACGTCTGGCTATAACTGCCTTTGTTTTTTAAATAACTATGTGGACATAAGTATCAATAATGTGTAAGTCGTTTTGTAACAACATCGTAGTGTGTTTTGACAGAAGTTCGAGGTTTATCCAAAACAATGTTCAGGAACCGAGCAGGTTTCTCATTTGACAGTGATTTCGAAATTTCGCACAGGTCTACCTTCCATCCACGGTCTCAATCTAGATATGCCGATTTGGGCACCGTATACGAGTTGTCCTAAGTTAATAGTCGGCATTCTATAACACTAAGACCTCAGATTTGAGCACACGAGAAGGTACACGAGGATCAGGGAGTTCACGTACAATTGGAGTCCTCTGTTCATATGTACGGCACTATTGGATACATTGCGAGTTTCGCAAGTCAGTAGGCACGCTAGCTGTTCCACGCTTGAGATTCTAAAAAAATAGATTATACTTTTATCTGATTAGCGTATAATGACGTGCTGTCGCAATCGAGCAACACTGCAACTTACCTATACGAACTTACACGTACAACTTATTGTTTCTGATCATTTTAGGCCAGCTAGCTAAAATCTTTTCGATTATAGCTCACCACCGACTAGTCCTGTAGGTAGAGAAGGTGGAAAATGTTTGTTTGTATACGCCAGCGTGTGTGTACTGCTATCTCTACAGGATCGTCCAGGGCCGCCAGGCGGTGGCGGCGGCGGCGACACCGTCAGCGGTCACGCTGAAGGCTGCTCGTTCTGTCTGCCATAACGTTGCGTTCTCTGCTTCGTTCCTTTTATCTCAGAAGGTGTCTGACGTTCCTGCACTAGCCTGCCGGAAAACAGTAACCTTAGCTAGTAGGACGGCTGCCGCCGCTGCTTTTGCTGGTCCTTGACTTTACGCGCGGACAAGTGAACGAATGAATAATGTGCCTTACTTACCTTGATGCGTGATACAAACACAGCTGGGGCTAGGTCTGGCAAAGGCTTTACCTAGATAGATTTGGCCGGCTGAGTAGAGATACTTCCTACGTGCTTCTAACGGCTGGCGATGCCACTGCTGCTGCTGCTGGAGGATGGCTTATGTGGCGGTCGTGATGTGCTCAGCCGCCATCGTCCGCTATCTTCTAACGTATCTTGATGTACTTTAAATGAAAAGAAACTTCTCCATTATTCATTGCGCATGGCAGACGGCAGGCAAACCGCAACGGCACCGGGGTCGCCCCTCGTAGCATAAAGTATAGATATCGCGACGGCGGAAATGGACAGACAACGGTTACCGGAGCACCAAGCGTCTGCCAAGCTACTTGTCAAAAAGAACGGGCCTTAAGCGAAAAAGAAAGTACTGCCGAGTAGAAGGCGAACTTGGCAACAAGGTACTTGCAACTTCAGACAAACTTGATCATGCGCCAAGCAAACACTTAGAAGTAGCTCTCGTTATGTGCACTTCTAGATAGAAGACGAATTCGACGGTTGAGCTAGAATGAAGTGAGAGACGTAAGATTTTAGCAAGCCCATATCTACCTATCGCAAATCTGCGGATCTATTTTATATATTCACCTGATTTTTTTTTAATTTTACTTACTTGTTGTAATCATTACTTTTTCATAATGTATTTTAAGCCTAGTAAGTTGCGACTTTGTAGCAAGTAAGCTTCAGACTACATTTGACTAGAATAGAACTTTAGACTGAATATTTGGGTGTGAGTTTTCGTCTGCTGTATTATAAAATAATGGAAAAAAACTCTTCTTGGGAAACCTGATCGTTTGTTGTCAAAATTTTGCGCAAAATATTTGTAATTTTAGAAATTCTAGGCTTCGGACAATGACATGTCTTATCGTGTTTTTTGTTTAGCGAGTCACCGCCTTGGTAAAATTCGTCTGATTTGTACCTCAGCGTGATTATAGCGTATTCATCAGTTAAGCCATCTATTAGATAACTGTACCGTACATTCGAAGTTATTGCGCAAATATAGGACTTCATAATTCGCTAACAATATAATTAAATACAGTGCAGAAAGATGTCCTAAAAAAGTACTACGCGAGCTAAAAGTTAGTTGGAAAGATAACGTAAGCAGCATAGGCGACCTTTTATTCATGGTACGTTAGATATTGGATATCTATGGAGAAATCACTTAAAGTACTGCCATCAGCAAGGTTGAACCTTTTAGAATGCTCTTTCTTTTGTTGAAATTTTGCTTCTAACCCAACGTGCCTACTTTACAAGCTATATTCCCTTTAACTGTTCTATTTTTTTAGGCCTTGTTGGTTCTTTGTTTTCCCCTCGCACCAGGCAAAGCAACTAGGCTTTCCCTGGTCAGCCTTTCCAGACCTAGGGTAACAAGCCTTTATCTTAATTTGTTCTAATCTAGTAGTCAAACGCAAAACAGATTAAATGCAGGCCACGCTGGCCTTTGAATGATTTCAGACAAGACCTAACTAGCGCAGAAGCGAAAGTAGCCTTGTTATTTATATATTTCTTTCCTGAGACATCTATTTTTACGGTTGGTTTGTTTCGACCATATATAGAGAAAAAAAAAAACATAATAGTCCTTGAAGAATTTTAATTCATTTCCCATGTTCATTTAATTCGTTCTCTGTTAAAGTATCTGGTGAATGTTATCGAATAGTTCGGGCAAAAAACTGGTGTGCCAGTCAAACACAGGGCCGCATTGACAGACAGTATACCGATAGGTTCAATTCAATATTTAATAAGAGGTGTTAAGCCATGTTATGTTCAGAGATATCTTTGAAACAAGATTAAGCTAAGATATATATATTAATCTAACGACAGTGGGATTTGAATGTTCGCGCCCAAATCAACTTTGAAAGTACTGAGATGATTTAAGATGTCGATAAACAGGCCTCGGTGGTCACCAAATCTGGCGTTATGTCTTGTACCATTCATCATTTTAATAAAAGAAAAAAATCAGCCATTAAGTATGGATGACAAGTTTATGTTTGAAGAACGTTCAACTATTCTATAAATTGGTGTAGATAAAGGAAAAAGGTAAATTGGTGGCAAAGCAAAACGCTAGAATTAGTCAGGTAAAGAGATGTTTTTGTTTTCTATTATAATATTCATTTAAGCCAGAAGAAATAGATCATTGTCGTATGTGCGCAAAGCATGTCTAGGAACCGTCGCAGAATCGACGCAGGAATCGATACAAAAATTACTAGAAAACAGGCTGCAAGACAGATAATTGTATACATTGACCTAGGCCAAATAAGCCAGTTGTCCTACCTGCGATCGAGGCCCTTCGTGTGGAGCGAGATGAACCTGTCACCCACAGACAAACTCAAGAGCCATAGCTATACAGACACACGCCCGCACAGGCACACTGAAATCCTCATATAGGCAGCTCCTTTGCTAATCGGCCTTGAGGATCTTTCGCTATTATGCCTTGCTACTTTTCTCTAATAAACATAGAGTTAATCTTTGGAACATCGGGCGTCCTGTGTGAGTTATTTTCTCAACTTTCCAATGCCTGCATCACTAACCTGTTGATACTGGTACATTGATAGCATATTACAGCAGTTTTTTGTTTGTCCCGTTATTCATTCTAATATTTCTTTATAGTTGTCCACATTTTCAAGCGAGAGCCATTTCACGGATACACGAACTATAGCTGGTGGAGCTGCTTAATGGTCTCTCCGAACACCACTCTGGACAAATGTATGGCAACCGTGAGCGATGTAACGAAACACACTGACCTATTGCTATAAAAACATAGATATTAGATTAGAACTTTCAATTTTTCAGAAGAATCTGCACTGCATTGCGAAAAGGGAAATATAAAAGCTATATTTCTTGATATTCTAGCTTTTGTATTATTCCAGAGTTATATGAAAGTTTACAGTGAACTCCTTTGGGAGTTACCTGAACCGATATTCCTACACATACCGCAGAGCAATCAACTATATCACTTCTAAGGGGAGTGCCTTATGTTTATTGATCAGATTCTATTGGACTATTAAAAATATCAGAAAGGAAAAAACTAGTAGGACCTTGACAAACGAGAGCTTAGAACTAGAAGCGGATGACCGCATGGTAACAGCGGCTGTTTGAAGGAGACCCACCCTGAAAGGATTCAATGCACTGAGGGCCCATCTAAGACGGAGCTGGTCGCGGAAGCAGCTGTTCTCAAAGGTTGTTGTCACTAAAATTAATAAGATTCAATTACGAACGTGAGTGGCGATGGAAGTGCTAACCAAAAGGGACAGTGTAAAATAGCGGTTAGCAGCCTCAGGCCCGACATTTTTGTAGGCGCCAGGACACCGTACTTTTGACGACAACAGCACCGCCGATGCTCTGCGGCTTGCGGATTGCAAGCTCAGCGGCTTGCGATGGCCAGTGTCTAGTAGGAACAAGAGGGGTTTAGGGCATTCTGTCAAACATCCCCTCACGAGTGAGAAAAGGAAGAGTGGGAAAAGTGCAAACGAAGCAAAACCAGCTAGCAGTATGCCCATAGTGGATGACAACGGAGTAAAATACGGTGGAACAGCTCCGCTCGACTAAAGCGGTAGTCTTCTTGGGATAACACTCTTCCAAAATAAGGAGTCGAGGCAGGACGAACAAGAACGAACAAGGTGAGAGGGCGTAGGAGCTGCCCACAAACGAATACATAATAACACCAGTACCTCAAGAAAAAGTATAACGCCATGTCTAGGCAAACAAACTCGGTAATTTAAAGGACAACGACTGAATGTTTTGTACGTGGGACATGAATAAAATATGCGTTAGCTATTACAAGCGTCAGATGCAGGTGACTCTTCCACACGAAGGCTATATGAAGACAAAGAAAAACTTTAAGGCTCTGCGGAGCCTTTATTTAACACGTTTTAATTTTGTCGAGGTGTCCAGTATAACGGTATTCACTTAAAGGTGGAAGGACCTTATAGCTATATAAGCAAAGCACTGGAAAAAGTTACTATTATCTAAAACTGTATCTGTCTAGATTCACACCGAACATTCTACAAAATGCATGCTTAAATGTTGATACTTTAATGACTGGTGCCAAGGAAATAATTTTTTAGAGAATAGTTATTTCATATTCAATATTATTTAAACTGATAGGAGCCGTCGTGGCCTCGTGAAATGCTATTTTTTGCTGTACCTTGATTCCGCTTGAGAGCGCAACCGTTCAGTCTTCAGTGTAGCTTTATTTCAACTATGCTCTGTAGCCTTGTAACCGTAAGCGGCATTACCTTTGGCAGCCTGTTACTCAAGGCTTAAAATGCCCTTGCTGCTGTAATACAGTAAAACTTGGTCCGCGCCTATCGTAACCCGTTTAAGAAAACTCTATCTAGTGCAAGACCAGTGGCTTCGACGGCCAAAATTAAAGTTATCGGATAACGGACGATTGTCGATTCTCTCAGGTTAAGGATCTCGCTGATTAAGGTCGACCCTCTTAGAAATAATATTGAGTCGCTCTATCCAAGCAGCATGGAGCTTCGAAAGAACGGCTGTGGCAGCCATTAAGGTGAAAAATCATGTCCCACGTTTTCCCAGAACCCCGCCTTTGCTGAAATGTTTCATCTGCTCCTTAAGGGTACTTTCCCTGATTCGGTCAATACTGTCCTCTCACTGCATGGTTGTCTGCTTCTCTGTTCCCAATCTACCGTCAATATCGAATGTTAGCCAAGCTAAAGGTCAAGCTTGGCTTTGTTTTTCCGTTAAGGCCATGATGTCCGGTCGGTAGATTATAGGCCGAGAAAGGCGTCACAATAGCTGAATAACGATATTCGTTACATTATTTGTGCGCACGCGAAATGCGTGGCAAGTTGGATCCGACTCTTGACTTTTCTTCAACTTCAGGTCAGATATTTAGCCCGAAAATGTAATCGAAGGCTAGTTTTCAAAACCATTGACTCCTGGATAAATTTTTCTCTAATGTGTTTCTGTTATAGTTGACCACCTGAAGGGCGAAGTGAACTTTGAATATATCCAGCAGAGTAGACAAACATGAACGCAAGCCTTACCTGTTATACGTGTAGAAGCAGAACTACATGCTTCGACGATAATTAAACTAATGCTATGTACAAATTAAAGTCATTTAACGAGAGTTATTAAGATAACACGGCACTCTAATTACAGGCGTTAATGTTGTTTCTCTGAAAAAAGTTAAAAATAATGTGATTACCATTTATTCGTTCGAGACAAGCCCGTTAGCTTACCGGCCGCTTAGAACGAAGAACTTTGCTTCGTATGTTTGTTGCTTGCGCGTTCTCGTCTGCTTAGCCTAACACGCCGTAAGGCCGTCGGGCATGGCTGGCAGAATAAAGGTAAAAAGGGATAGTTCTATTCCTTATCATACATACTATTAGAGCACTTCGGCAAATCAGATGCAATGATTTGCTTATGTACATGCACACATATATAGTATTATAAGTCTTCACGACTAGTAAAGACTACAGCCATCAAGTACTCATACAGCGTGGATGATATTGACGCTGAGGAGCGAGAACCAGTGAGTGTGAATTTCCTGTTTGTCGTATGTCCTCACCGTTCGTTTAGCTTTATTGGGATATGTTTAGAAGCCTTAAGAGACGTAGCAGAATAAGGATAATTAGGAGATACGTAATACTTTATTTGCCACTTGCTGAAGCCAAATCGTGTAAAGCTTTGCATCACCTGACTTACTTCGTTACTCTTAGCCGAAACATTATTATGATGATACTTCTAAAATCCATGTTATACGATTACTAAACGTTTCGCATTTTACATCCTGTACTGCCATTGCTTCAGAAAACTGGCTTCCAGCATGTGTGTTTAAGCTCGACTTCGAACCCAGGCCATCACATGTCCTTACGCTTAGTAAACAAGCACATTACTACTGCGCCATCAGGGAAACCGATACAATGTTATTAGAACAACGGTATCTGATTTCGCATGCTCGAATTGCTCCGAGTCTAGCCTAAAAACAAAGCAGGTAAAAGTAGCAGGCAACCTCAACCCAATCCCTTAATAGCACGAGGCTCCCGTGCCTGATTCATAAAACCTGTGGAGGAAAACATTCTAAAAATAACGTTAGTAAATAACATTTCGAAGAGTTTTATTCCAACAGCCGAAAGTTTCCTGTCCAGCCAGATGACCACTCTGATTAAACTGCTCTAACTGTCCGGCAGGAATTACGGTTAGTTATTCTGTCATCACAGTCCAGTGTCCTAAAAGTTTCTACTATGCTCTGTTTATAGCCAACCTTTCTAGTTCCTTGCCTTGCGAATACAGAGTAATCAGGCTCAACAAGGTTTCGATGCATAATACGAGATAAATACGATGGTCGAAATGGAACGATTTATCTAGCGTCCGAATTCGTACATAAATTTTAATTTTATGTTATTAAACATTAGTTGAATGTCTCGACGAGAGGTTCTAAAGAAAAATTCGTTTAGCGGAAATAGTTATTTTATAGTTCTAGGATAAATCTGTGCGACAGTCAGATGTCGGCACTTGGCTTAAAACTGGAAGGCCGCCCAAACGAGTGATTATTGTTAGAAACTTATTACATTTAAGTATTCGTAAGAACTACGGGATGCTTACAAATACGGCGTAAATAGCGTTCACGATGTGTACGCTACCATCGGTTAATCGAACTCGAATCTATATGACGCCCACGACCAGTGTCCTTACTTAATTGCCCTCAAGATATGATAACATCTATTACCAAAAATTAAAAAAAAAAAGCGCTAATTTTAATATGTCTGAGATCCTTGTTGGCGATCCGTACAGTGAGTAGTTTTGCGGATTGTAAGCTAAGTTGAATTCTTCTTCTTTCCATTTTTGTTGCCCACCTTTATTTTTGTAAAACGTATCACACTTAACAGGACTTTCTAGCCTAACCTATATCAATACATCTTGATACTATAATGCTCTACTTATATGTAAGTAGATACGTATGACTGGCTATACAAATAGATGTGCGTTTAAGCCCAGCCAGCTCAGACAAACCTTATGGCCAGCATTCTACGCACCTAGCCATTTGCCCGACCCTTCAAGGATCGCAGTTGCGGCCCGACTGCGAAATCTCTTGAGACCACGTCAGCGTCCACGGGTCAGGGATTATTCTTTTGATGTGTATATAACTTTGCTTCGATTTTCTTTTTCCTTGTGTTGCACGGCGGCCTCGCATATTGGTGTAGAGTTAGCGGCAAATGCTGACCCCTTGTGTTCACCCCATTCCGCCGACGATGCTTGATCCTTTAGTGATCTCGTATGTTTCTTGGTTGTTAGTTCTACCGTTGATATACGTACACAGGGTGAAGCATCGATGTATATGCCTGTCCACTGAGGCCACGGCGTTGGTCCTATCAGCCGTCCCGCTATAAAAATCACAGCTTCGAATCTCCCCCGGCAGCTGTGCTTAGTCAATCGGCGAGTTAGTCGGATAAAGCACAACCAGATGGACAGAAATCGGACTGTAAAAACAAACTAGAAACTTGCTATGGCACAACGACAGTGGTGACACCCGATGGTTTTTCCGCGAGGTGCGAACAGAGAATGATATTGGCTTGATGACAGTTTGGATATTTGATCGATTCGGACGCTATAGTTACGATGACGATTTATATTCACGAACATGTTATTATAGTTCCATTATGTAGAAACTGTAACAGGCGTCGCGGTTCGTAAAACGAAGATACCTCCTTCAGGAGGTTAATTTCTTTCGAAAAGTTAAGCTTTCGTATTATAAAGTTCGGCCTCATGCTGCTTGCCGTATCGATTAGCTATCGTTAAATCATCGGAGTACCCATAAAAGCGTACAGTGGCTTGATGCTGCCACATAGACTGCACAAGCTAATGCACCGTTAATCATGATTTTTCTTTTTTTTTTTTTTTGTTTTTTTTTACAAATTAGAATACGGATTACTTAAGTATGTTTGGATTGCAATCGGATCTTTATCGATGAGTTGTTTTGAGAATATGAACGAGACCGGTCTAAAGACAAACACCGCCACAGCCCGTGACCCAAGCCTCGGGAAACAAACAGTGCATCACTGAAGTGGGCTTTTCGAATGTTGTGGTTATTTTAAACTTATAGTTCGTCGAAAGCATCTTCGATTTCTCACAAAATTCAATCAATTCGACAATACAACAATTTCAGTTGTGTGTTTGTATTGCTGGCACAATCCTGTAAGTGAACTTTATTGTTGAAATTCCGCTTGTAAAACAGTAGCAGCAACAGTAGTTATATCGATAGAAACTACGTTTAGCTGATCCGGATAGGCGTTCCTGTTAAACTCTAATATTCTAAACGGCAAGCGATAGATAAGCTAATCTGCAAACTACCTGCTGCTCTTTCTACTAGGGCTACTAGATCGCTTAACGAAAAATTCGTTTTGGACGATTTTCGAGGCGCAAATACGGTTGAGGATCTCGACACCTCGTGTGAACACGCAAACGGACAATTACGAGCACCATTAGCCGTCGCCATATTTCGCTGTTTTTTTCTTTTTATCCTTAAATTACTTTTATTACAATTTAATTTTATGTATGAGACGCACACATTTGAAGGAGACGGGGCAAATTTACTCTCAGAGCGAGCTAAGCATCCGTAAATGTGACACAACTAATAAACTATACTGTAACATTATATAATTATTTCGGAAAGACACGTTTACCGAACCTCTTCGAATATTTTCTACGGCCTTTGCTAACCATCGAGCACTAAAGCTACACGCAAGTATCAAAAGCAGAACTATAAGTCTCAACGTCGATAGGTTTTGTTAGTTTTTGGCAACATTTTGAAGCGGGATTAACTGTTTACCGTGTACAGGATAGCGACTATTACCGCGAAACCAGAGATAACAAAAGTCCAGCCTATATTTGAACTGTCGTAACGCCTTTACTGACATTTCAAACAAGAACCTAGGGCAAACAATTTTAACTACTATTATTTAGTGGTATATTTATCGCATTATACATTCTACTAACGTGACCACTGGCTGAAACCGTCCGGCAAAAAAGTTGTAAATACCTCCCCCTATTCGCCTAGAACTTATTATAACTATTTCGGCTTTCTGGCTGATTTTCGTTTTCGAAATTTACCCGCCGAAGTAATTCGCACGAAAGAGCAATTGCAAACAGAACGCGTTATTGCCCTATCTTTGGCACAATGCTACCACTGCATGAAATATTATAAACTTGCTAGAAGTGTAAGGGACTCGAAGAATTGTCCTTTTTGTGAGCGGGTATCGAAGCGAATAGACCTCTACTTTAACGAACACAGGCGTCCGCGCACTCGAACGACTCGAGAACGAGCTGATGGAGAAGAACGAGCTTGCAAAAAACCGCTGTCCCATGGGAAGAACCGAGAACTGTCTTGAAGGGGAAGTGCGTCGTATCTACTACGGACGATGGATTCTTGCACTCCGCCCAGGTTCCGTTCGCCGAATGAGGAAACCATTTCGTGAATACCGCTGGTCGGCGGTAGAGATGGCAGTTGGTCATACCGGCCCGGGCCCAAAGGATATTTCTTTTCGCAGAGTCGAACAGACCTAAACAGATAGGTAGTCAGTCAATCGGTGCATGCCAGTCCACTAACCAGCACAACCTCTGGCAAAGGCTTCAAAAGAGAAGACGTAACAGGCAAAATTTTCAAATTAAATTTAAAATGAGCCACGCCTGGTTGGTAGACAGACCAATCAGCTCTCTAAATAAATGTCACGCTCCGGAAAAAAAGAGTAGAGGAAGAGATAAATTGATAGCAAAAATATATTCCGTTAGACTATTACTCGTAAAATCTGGAAGTTCGAAAGTGCACTCAATTTGTATTTTTGGAATTTACTAAGCTGATTTTCTTTAATGGGCGGCTGAACCACACCTTAGCAAATACTGGCCGTCACGATCAGACCCAATGCGAAAATTCATCGCAAAAACTTCGCAAATAAATAATTGAGCTAGAATTGAAGCTTCAAATCATGCCATGCTAGTCACTAAACGACGCATGATTCATTAGGGAATCCGTCGTACTCTAGGAACTTAACAGGAAGTTATTTTAGAAGACTTTGAATAATCCAAAAATGACATTGTAGCTATACGTTATAATACCAGGGTTATGAAACGTCGGTCGACAAATGTCGGAGGAGATAACTTAATCTATGATCGAAGTATAAGAACATCGCTAGACTATAGCAAATTAACTTTATGTCCATTTGCAAAAATCCAACAGAAACAACAAATTGATAATCATAATTATGTTATAAACGAACACCTTCGTAAATATGTTCTTTTTCGTTTGTTTTTCCCACAAACAATTACTGTTGGGTGAAAAAGTTTAGCTCAACGGCTGACAGAGCTATCAAACAGCGGATTAACTTAGCATTCATTCAGGCAAATTGAAGTTTCTGAGCCTATTGAATCTGTATCGTTGTTTTGTTCCCCACAACGGACTTCCTTCATAAGGCTTCGCCATGTTATAGGTGCTAGTGCTAAATGCTTAGGAATACGAATGTCCCCTGTGTTAACAAAGGAGGTGACGAACATCATCATTTGGATGGCCATTATAGTGGATAGGATGGGTCATAGGCCAGACAAAAGAATGATTTATAACATCAGCCGCTGCAGGCTCGAAACCAGGAAGCTCACATTATTTAACATACGCTGCAGAAACTTGTCATCTTAAATTTGTTTATTAAGAATTCGAATATAACTATGGCGCTGATCAGTGATAACGGTTTAAAGGAGTGTTAAAGCCACGGAAGCCCCTTCATGCAAGTCTGTTCTAGATCCGTCAATGAAAAAAAAATGTTTTTTGGTAAAAGCTGACCCACACATCTGTACAGTAGACCCTTCCTCTAGATACGATTAACTGTGTATACTATTGAATACATTTAATCATATCCTCGACCAGACAAACCCCGAGTTTCAATCTGTATGTGTCAGATACTGATTTGGCCACAACCGTGACTTTGAGTACAAGATTCCACGGCTCTATTAACCTATATACTATAAATGCTTATAGAAAGCTACTCTAGCATTAGCCCAGGTACTGCAATTTGTTACCGAGCGATGTCCTAACAACTTTACACTTTGGAATAGACTCTGACTGCTTCGACTGGTCGCACCAAATAAAAATTGAGTCAGTTGTCTTTTGGATGCGCTGCTTGCTTTTTTTTTCGGATTTCCGTGTAAATTTTCCGTTCATTGGCATACAACTCGTAAGTAAATCCTATTTGCTAAAGGCCTTGAGTAAAGACAGCGTAAACGATTCTTGAGCGATGTCGAAGAAACATTTTGCCTAAGCAAACAACGAATTAACGGCCTTGACCACGAAGCTGTGGATTGAAATGTCAGAATCGAGCCAGACGAAATTATCTTCCACTATAAGCCGTGAGATACAGCCCCGAGTAACGAGCCTTTAGTTTTTGCATAAGAATTATGACTCCTGCTATATTACTCCTCCTATTAGATTATGAGTCCGATTAGCCATTTGTTTTGGAGCACAATGACCGTGCTTCTATTATGAGTTATTTTGAGCAAGGAGAACAACTCGTATTCAAGAACTGTATTCACAGCAGATCTCTAAGCAACCTCTGGTACAAGTTTTTGAACTAACCTCTGAAACAACCGTGGCCCCACCCCTGCCTAGAATCAGAGCTGGATGATCTGAATCACCTGGCCACACTTCACCTTCTTTCGCTTGTCCCCCATCGTGCATGTAAAGTGTTTCCAAACATCAGCACGTCTTCATTGATCACCCCCGCTTCACTTAGTGCCTAGCTAGTTCTACGACAAGTGCACAGTTCTGCCCTGTTCCGCCGCCACGATTGCCGCCACCTGAACTGGTCCGATCCGCTATTTCTACACTAGATCTCCGGTTTTTCGCTTTCGGAGCGCTTCGTGACTCCGGCGTTCGGCCTTCCTCTTACCGGGTTTCGATGTCCGCCCTGGTATTGCCTTCGTTGCAGTATTGGAAACCAATATTCACTTTAGGTTCGTGAATCGGTAGGCTTCGCAGCCATGGCCTGGGATAGCATTTGCCCAGCAAAACCGAGCCAAGCATAGCCTGACCAGGGAGTTGCTCTTGACTGGGCCAGGGAACGACGTAAATCCCCGCACCGGCCGTCGTTCCGGCGCTCCTTAATGGTTGGCTTGACTCACCAACTGGACGGAGCGAACGGTTGATTCATGCTTAAGCGCTGACACCTCGTTGAGGAGTATCCAGACTGAGTTTGTAGTAGCATACGGGCAGTAGCGCAAAATCGACAACTCTTCGGGTCCTTAAACCTGTATAAGCATAATGTACCAATAGGGTAGGCGTGTATATATGGCTGGATTGATGTGTGTATTTGCCAGTACTGGGCTAATTTGATGAGCAGTGTCAGTACTCAGTGGTGACGGAGCACTCGGAAACGACGCAGAATGAAAATGAAAGTTTTGCTGGAAATTGATATCGAACATTGAACAGGTCTTTCACATTGCTACTTTCATGAAACGTGGCACCTATAACCCTAGTCTGGCTTACCAATAAAGGTCGCTTATGTGCTAAACGGCATCGGAATATGCCAGGCGTTTCCTATGTATAATAGAACAATCTGAATACTGTTGGAGCATGGCTATATCGAAAGAAATGTTAATATGTGTGCTATTTGATAGATCGATCGCTGATATTTCACTCTTTTAACAACATACTTTCTACCAATCTTCAATGAAATCATTCAACGTGAACTAATCCAATCAGAGTAAATAAGATCATTCCCGTTGCGCTGAGGAGCTCACTAATGAAAACCATATAATAACGATCGTTGGAGCATTGTCGCATTTGGAAAAAACCTCTGGGTGTAGCCAGCGAATGATGGACCATGAACAACAAGTAGCACAGCCTAGCGAACCGCGGTACCCGTCAACTACAACGACTGGAATGCAATACCCGTAGGAATGACTGTTATCCTGCTAAAGGTTTTTGTTGATATTTTGGTCTTAAAGTCGCGCCCTTGTTAGATGCCCTCTGAGTAGGTGGTTATTATAAACTGACCACCGATAAGAAGACCGTTGATACGTGAAGAGCTATGAAATCGTCTATAGCGACCCTTTAGGACAGGATAACGTAATATACGTTTGAGTGTTCCATATTTCTCTTCGTAAAAAAGACCTTCTGGCATTCGGCCCTGGGTTTCGACGGAGAAAGATCGATCCGAGGAGAAGTAACGTGATGTGGGACGTACATAAGATCTTATATATAGCTGTAAATGTATCTCGAGACGTAAAAACGTGTGTGCAAAAAAAGCACATAGTGTGTGGAACGGTAAATTGGCAACATATGCGATCTGTTTTGCCTGTTCGAACTTTATATGGGAGAACGAATAGTTGGGCTAAATTAGCGGAGTTTCAGGAAGCTTATTAGGGTCTCTGTTAATGTTGTTCCCAAGGTTCACTAATTGTAAAATAGTCTATAGTGGAATTTACAGTGAGCAAAAGTAAAGAAGATGCAGTAAATGTGCCGACTGGTACGAGATGAGTGTCTCTATTCCATACATCTGTTAGCTATCTGGCCCACAACTAATCCACACGCTTTCTCATAGTATATTTCAGACGTTTGAATACGCGGGTTTCGCATTTTTATTGTACAAAACTCACCTCATATATGGTTTTTGTTATATTTTTTAATAATTAATTTTTCAAGGTACAAGGCTTCAAATGTGAGGTATAGGAACTAAGATATAAGAAAGAATTATCTCGTTAGACTAGTCTATAGAGAATAAGCAAACTTGGATTTTCAACGCGTGGTCAAATTTATATTTACAATTCCAAGATTAAACTAATTTCAGGATCCACTGCGAACTTTCAGGGTTAAACATTTCATTTTATACATACTGATCAAATAGACTGATAATAAAGAGCACAAAGACCGTGCCCTCAAGCTTAACTGAATTTGATTTGCTTGGACCCTTCTTTTATATTATCAGAGCGTCCCTATGTGTATCTATGTGAGTGTCCCTCACAGTAAACTGCGTCAAGAAGCCATTACTCTATAGAGGCCTTAATATGGGCTTAAGTAAATCTTTCAAGCCCGGACTCGTGAAGGAGCTTATTTTCAGCTGCCGTATTATCATTTTTAATATATCAAAGATGTCGACTAGTGGTCATTTTGGTTACTGAGCTGTTCAAAGCCTACTTACTTAAAGGTCAAGCAAGCCATGCGATGTCACGCCGAGACCGACGAGTGTGGTGCTATGTGCATCTTATATTTTAGAATATTCTCCAGTAATAGAAAAGACTGAATGAGGCAGGAATTGTGTCGCTATCAAGTTACTACCAAGGCTCATCTGCGCTCTTAGCGACTACATCGTTGTCATCATTCCTCGCTATCCTGTGTTCGTTTAAGCGAAAAGATTAGCTCAGACTGCCCCCGTGAACGTCCCTTTCTCTCCTCTCTCTGCCTCGGACTTTCTTCCTATCGCATTGCCTCCTTCTCGGCCGTTTTTCGTCGATGTCGACTGCGAATAGCCAACCATCAACAGTCAACAAACCTCTGCGTTTCCCCTTCGAACGCTTATGCTAACGCGGTTAGTTCAATAGCGACTGCGGTCTTCGCAACGCCTTGGTCGCCACATAGAAAGGATGCCTAGATAACACGGCGTTAGCCTCTGTGTAAGTAAATCCTTTTCGGCTCAAACTTTCGAGAGTAAGCACAAGCCGGGTGTTGGCATAGAGGGGACAGGCTTGCAGGAGCACGGGCTCCGGGACTAGGCCTGGGGTAGCCCTATCAAGCAGCTATCGCTTTTGACGGTCAAGCCTTCGCGCATACGACAAGCTATGTCTGCCCATGTCGCCCCGTTAATACTACACACTATCCTCAATTAAAAGGTGCCCGCCTTTAAACTGACCACCTTACAAGTCTAACGATATGCCGACCCTCCCGGCTGTTGCCACTATGGCGGCCGTAACTAATCGATGGTCATGTCGCTGGGCGTGTGTTGATAGGGAGAGATGAGTCTCGTCGGCGGGGCAGGCTCTTCTCAGCGCCTTTCTCCCTGGCACCTCCCGCGGCATTTTACCACGTCTTTATGCAGTTGCATAGAACGTACCTCCTGGGTTGTCAGCTGTTGGTCACATGTGGTGTCAGTAATAACAATGAAGTTTTGCATGTAGTCTATAGCGGTGCGCTCCTCGCCTTTTTCTGATCGCTGGTCACCGGTATCACCGGCTGCGGATAGCCTAACACTAGCCGATATCAAACTTGATACAGACGTCTCGATATTCGGATAGTTAGAAACGACTTTAAAATGGATGACATAGATGCATTATATAGACGAGTAATCGTTTAGCTTAGTTAAGCAAATTGTGGCACCTGGGTCTGTTTGGACGAAGGATTTCAGGCGGGTACTCTTTTGTTGGTCTCGGAGGATAGTGCTACTTGAATGATGGTGTATATGAAATATAACGCTTATTAATGGACCTATACGAAGCTATCAATTATTGATGTATCAGTTTCAAATTGTGATAAATTGGACACGCTTGTGGAACCTGCGCAATAACAAAAATATATTGCAAGCGGAAATGTTTGCTATTATGTTTTAAGGATCGTATCACTCGGAAGACCACATCGAATTTAATTACAGGCTAAAAACAAAGCAGACGATTTTTGATAACATTTGTTTATAGACATCGAACGTAGTTAGCATAATCAAGATACAATTGTTCAGCTCCCCAAATGTATAATACCTATTTTTATACACGTTGGCCTAAACCCAAAAGAAAAGTGCAGCGGCGTTAAATCTTTTGCGTAACGAGGGTCGTGTTCACAAGCGTGAACTCATAAATTTCAACTAGGTTCACCTATAAGTTCACGAACTTTTCTACGTTAACTTCAGCTTTTCAAATGTGCAAATAGCACTCTCTCCTGGAGAACGCAATTGCCTGATATAGAGTGAATCATATATCTCTGATATAAAGTCGTTCAGCTTCAACCGCAGAAATTTTTTAACGTAACTCGGTGGTTAGGTTTTCCAGAAATTACTCTAGCACCGTACGGCTATTTTAACTGCGCAAATTGATCATTCGCAAATGTCCAGACAGTTTTTGTACATTGCATGGTCGTCAAAATTGAGCCGGTGAGCTAAGTAGATATTGTAGCACGACGTCTTCGTACAGCAGACTCAATATTACATAACGACAAGCTCCGAAATTGCGATCGGTCAAAATCAAGCTAGTCAAATTTCCTATATGAATTCAGCTATTGCATCGCGGCAGACTCTCTATCCGTAGGGCATCAGGAAAGAAATACAGAGACTCAGTTGTTTTGTACCTTCTCATCAAGCGATGCAACAAGGTCCTCGGAAATGCAGTACGTCTACCCCGCGGTACCCGACGTCTGCATTAGACCTATTGACAAACTGTTTTTGTGAAAGAAAAAAAAGCTCACCAAGTTCAGTCCTCTGGGTAAAATCCACTATGACCGGCGTCTTCTGCAAGTTCTTATGAACGGTGCTTATGTTCACCCATAACTTCCTCTATTAAGATACTTAATACTAAGATAAAATAAGATACTTACTGGTACATCGAGAATGGATGACCCTATGTGTAATCATATAATCGTAAAATTATTCGGAGCTCATCTAGTCTGTTCTTTTATAAATCCCTACTCGTCATTGACTTATGCTGCGTAAATGTCTATATTACGTGTTTAGTTTATATTTTAGTGAGTGTTGAACAAGGAACACTGTTCCTACCAGACGCCTAATAATTTAGCAAGTTAGTAATTCAAAGCCAGGATAAGTAGAGATAATTCATTATCTTTCATGTCACGCAGATTTTAGAAATATCTTGTACCATAGAATAGTTTACCGATGGGGCCACCGTCAGGATTGAACTTTCCATCAAGGTTACAAGCGTACTTTTTCCGATTAACGGAGTTCTTGTGGTTAATCTTGGTAGTAAATTATTCACTCTTTAGGCTTCTCATTTTTCGTCCCACTAACACTAACCATTTTTGTTCCTGTCCTGGCAACGTAATTCTTTAGACGTATTTGATACTTGTCACGTAACTTCTGTGACATTCAATAAATAACAATTGCGTAAAGGAAGTCAGACTGAGGTGCAAGCAATGTCATGCAGATCTGTACCCCACCGCCGATTTTCCTACACTGCCCAAACTCTTTGGTATTCAGCAACATAGCCCTCTTTTTTTAGACGCGGTTTCGATTTATTACAATGGCCAAACGAAGATCTTGACACAGGTTGAAAAATCAACGAGACAAAGACACTCGACCCATAGCAAGATGAGATAAAATAATGGGTACCACCAGCGTACGTATCAACAACAGCGAACTGGCCACGCCAGCAGTAGAAAAAACGACCACAACAACCGGCGATGCTATCGGCACTCTTCATTTAGTTTTATTAATTTTTGCACGTGTGCGCCGACCGACAGGCAAGTATTCTTCAGTAAAGTGCTTCGGGGCGAAGCGAAAACGTATTGACGTCGGGAACGATGAAAGCTCAGAGCAATGAAAAAGACGACCTGTTTCTCCGTTTGAGTTTTGAGGAACACTGAACGCCAAAGAAGTGCATTCCGCTTTCCTTCATCAGCCTGCCCTCTCTGTTTGTTCCGCCCCTGCTATTCACGAACTCGGAGACCTCTAACCCACTTTCAGTTCTGTAGCCCCGCCTCGGAACTTAGCTAGCCTCTCTATATCTAGCCAGCCAGCTGTCTTACTTTCACCCCACTGGTAACCCCTAACTCTATGCTGCAGCGAATACAGCAAAACTTAACGGAGGGAGGAAGAAGCAGTGTCGGTAATGACAGAGGCGTTAAAGACACCGACGTTTATGGTGGTATTATAAGAAAGAATGACAACGGGGTATTGCGTGGGACTAAAACTAAGACCCGCAAAAATCCAATAAACAGATATGTATAAGAATAAAGATAACGCTGGATTAACGCTATTTTGTTAGTTATTTTTTGGCTAAGTATTAACGCATGGCACTGTATGCTACAGAGAAGAGCTATAAAATGTTGTAGCGGGATTATATTACCGATCCAGACCAATATGGACTAAAACATGAATGCGTTTGTTAACCTACAAGTAAATCAAGATTTTTGATGCCCAGCCAGCTTGGAATATATCGCAACTTCTGCTTGTTAGGTATCATTGGATGTTACTACAGAGGCGCGCTTAGTTTCGCGACTGCACGGCCTCCGCATATGCCTCTTCCGCGCTGATGTCCGCGTTTTCTTTGTCTTCCTTAAGGACGTTTCTTCTACCCGGGTCAGGCCTTTTACCCATACAATATTTTAATTCGCCATCCTGATTTTGTACCCATATTTACATCCTTCGCACGACTTGCGGTCGCACCGTTTAATTCAATGCTTCGAGTTTAAATCTAGAACCCGCTTTAGGCAGGCCGGTTACAACATCATAGAAGCAGGCGCTTGCGCTCTACGGTGTACCTGTCGCTTTGGCTCACCCAAAAAAGGGAACATCAACGAACGAACTTCTTACACACGATTCCATCGCTGCAGAGACATCGTACGTAAAAAAGTAGTAATAACTCTTGCATAGATTCAACAATGCGAATTCTCGTTGATCACTGGCTACTTCTGGAAGTTGGCCTCGTAGCATGAAACATACGAACAGTAAGTGAATGATAATTTAATCCAACTTATACAAGGCTGGCTCGCAACGCCGATTTCAGCACAGTTTCAACCACTAAAAAAATTGACGTGACATAATTTTTATCATATAGCTGAAAACGAAAACACACGTTACAACAACTGTAAATAATAATAAGTCCAGTGCATGAAAGATGTACTGTAAATTATAATAGACCTCAACACGGTATTTATCCTGAGTGGGCACTATTTTTTTAGGATTAGAATGTGTTTTTTGCCATTAAGTAATACAAAATGCTCTACTCATACTTCCAAAAAACTACTTCGCCGCTGTGTGAACAGAGGGTGCTGGAAAATCAACAAAGCTAAGCCCGACTTAGGGATGTATGTTGGACTACAATCAGGTTAATACGATGGGTTTTGCCCAGCACGACCAATGCAAACAACTCCATGAAAACTTTATGACGTCCGTGTCTCCAGTAGTAGTCAGTTCTTCGTTCGTTTTTTTCGCCTAAAGATCCTCCTACTGCTTAGCGCTCATGACAGACGCAAATGTCCAACTACGTAAATGCGTACGTAGAACTACGAAGATGTACTATCTTAAGATCTTACGAAGGCTCCCGATAATTAGTGGCCATTGGATTAATTTCTCTTATAGATCTGTAACAAGCAAGCTAAGTTTACTTCATTACTAAAAATGACACTAGAGATAAATGAAAATCATAATTTACTACAGAAAATAGAGGATTTGTGACATGATTTCTTATGTCTAAGCCACTCTGCTATCTTCAGATCCTTGAAACGTAGATGTTTCGAGAGTTAAAGTGAATCGTTGAAAGATTAAATGGGTCAATAAACAAAATATCTAGTAGGTCCATGAGACTCCGATATATATTTTGCCGTTATAAGTTAAAATTTGATTTGACACAAATCGCCGCGAGATTATACCGCGATTGTACAAGAAACATAATTCATTTTGAAGAAGTAAAGACCTACGTGCAGAAACGAGAAATCTGTTCCTTCTGAAACATCTTTGCAAGCCAGTTTATGGAACGCAATAGTAAATCGAAAATAACTAGCAGCATCGGGTCCAATAAAGGAGAATCTCTGTTAACCACACTTGATCTTGAACCTTGAAAGATAGAGTTATTTGAAATCTGTCGTCGTTGCTGGAAGTCTTTGTGTAAAGCTAACCCCCTGCCTTAATTCCGAAATGATTCCAAGACAATGTCAGGACAAGCTTGGAGGAAACGAATTCTCAGAATTTCAGCTGGCTCATTTATTGATGTCGTAACAAATGTCCAGAGCAGCGATCGTTGACGGTTGCAAATTCTTCATATTAATGAAAAAATAGTGATCTCTGCTTAAGCGTTAACCTAGTTTTTCTTTTTTATAGAGGGTAACGAAAAGTTTCGTCTGCAAAGCCTTTTACGGTTTTTCTAAATTTCTCTGAATGAGAATTTCTCCCGCTAGAACAGCTGGAAATATTCGACTTATCTTTGAAAACATCTGCCGCTAGTTTGTCCATATCGGGGCTGTTTTATGGTTAATAGTCGTGGTTTCGGTCGTTACCTCTTGTTATATACAGAAAAAAATCATGTTATATCATCGAAAATAACTACTGCTCGATTTTTACAAGGGCGCATAATTGTGTCAAAAAAAAATGGTCGGTTATCGTCTTTAATAGCTAGAGCTGGTCTCAGCGTTCCATTCGTGCACGGGTCATACCGGACGAAAGAGCAACATCATAGCTTTACGTGGATATTGCGGACTTTTCGATTTTCTTTAATGCAAAATTTTTTCCGCAATTTCGTTCTTAGACTGAATTGTCTAAAGACGGTTTTTTCTAGTGATTTTTAATCAACTAAATTTAAACGTTTACTAAAAGATATATCGAGTACCTGGAAAATGTTTTCTAACACAATACGAGACTGTTGCATAACGGTAACTATATAATTCTTAAAGAGTTAACGAGCATTTAGGTAGAACAGCACCAACGAACCAAACATGTCGCACGTAATATTTAGGGACAATTGATTCGCTCGATTTCTAGAAGCCTTAATTATCTTTCAAGGACTTCTATGCTTTTTACCCGGAAAGGTATATAACTGTCGACGATTGTAGTTCGTATCAAACATACCCATGTTTATTATATTCGTAGATTCGTAGACACCTTAAAACTTGTTACAGTTGTATACAAGGGTCTTTCCTCTGTGCTGCTAGCTAATAATTATATAATATATCGCTAGCGTCGGCGTTAAGGTCACTTCATTTGCACCGTCCGAGGACTGGTTCTTGATGCAGGTCGAAACGCATTACTGAGTTCCTTCTGCACAGAGTTAACAACCGACGAAAGGCGTTGACTCAGCTAGTCTTGCGCAAAGGCCCAAAGCACTAACGGAATCTGCTATTACTACCGCCAAGGCTTTTTTTGTCTATGCCATAAAACGCCGGGTTAAACATCAAGTCTCTGTACGAACAGCGGAACGGGCACTTAGACTTGCATGGTAAATATATAAATGAAGCAATGCTGGCGTCGCTCTAAGGGGCGCTGAAAAATAGATTGTAGAAATTCCGATTGTTATACACAGAATTTTGATTATATACTCGGCCAATGAAAAATTTCACGTTATTATTATCCATTATTATTTTGGAAAACACACACAAACAGCCGCCTTGCTTGCCCTTAGTTATTCGATAATGTGTTTATGCCTACAGACATCATCTTTAGACTAAATTCTATATTCGCTAAAGGAACCCGTATTTATAGACGCGTCGCATACGTCCATAAAGTCTCGACAAACGTCCTTTCTTTATTTCCATGTCTTGTAAATTTGACAGTCAAAAAACATGGGATAAACAACTGGCTAAAGTGTGACTATTTACTTTCTTTAATATTTACTTTAAAATTTACCTCCTTTCAAATAATCCTGGTTGATCAGAGTGGGCTGCCTGCTTTAGACCTTAGAAATACGATTACTTCATAAAAAAATGCCCTAAAATGTTCTCCGTAGCGAATATTATACGATAAGTTACTTCAGGCTTTTCATCCAAACATTTTAGGGGATCTAAGTCCAAGCATTGCACAACTTTGTTTGGACTTCGGCGAACTAAGAAACCGTTCATATGAGATCCGCGAATCAGTCGCAGAAATTGGCTGTGCGATTGATTTCTATTTAACAATTATCGCTTAGCCTGAGGCTACAAACGTTACTGTATTATGACAGAGAACGAAAATTGGAACAATTGGCGAGTAACTTAAGCTGCTCCGATCTGATCTCTAACTAGCGCCCTTAAGAAGCGGAAACACTACCGGAAATAGCTATTTAGTAGTGGGCCAAGTAACACGCGATCATGACTATCTAGCTTAGGCAGCCATAAGTTGATACGCCTCTCGAGTAGCTTCGTAAATGCTACCGATAAAGCACTGTGTCGGCAACAACTTGATGCTGACCCTAGTCTAATGCACATTTGGGTACAGATCAGAAACACCACGTCAGGCTGCTTAGGACATCGGGTAACTCTGCATCGATTGCTCTTTTCTTCTGTTTTTTTCCTCTGTCCGAACGGCTCTGTTCAGAAGGTCATGTAGAGGTGCATTACCTGTTTGACCCCTTGATAAGTAAGTAAGCCGCCTTCGCAGATTCAACCAACTTTGGTTCGACAGATACGCCTATACAGATCCATACGACGTTTTTAAAATAGTTTATTTAGACCTGTAAGTTCAAATCACGAACCTGCGCACGGATGCTCGTCATTGTTACAAGCCGTCACATTAGAAACGCTTTCAGATATATGATGTGAACCCTTGGTGCGTCATCATTACGATGATAATTTATCGAATCCTTTAATTATATAATATGTTGCTTCGTAGATATTCGAAAATAAACATTATCGAAATGAAGGGAAGTCGTTTTCCAAATAAAATGCTTTTCTCAACTATCAGAGCGATTCATTCGGGTTCTAGTTTTGCCAGCAGTGACGCAGAATTACAAATAGAACTGCTAATATAACACGAAGACAGTAATAAAGATTATATCATATGATGCTATTAAATCTGCGTATCTACTTATAACTCCACAGCATTTTTATTATGGTCTAAACGAGTTAATTAGGCTTGGCCATGTTGGCGTCTAACAAGCCCAGAGCGTGGACTTATGGCTAGCACATCTGCACTACGAAGTCGCTCTTTCTCCCAAACCGGCACCTGCTTCAATCAGGAGGTACGTTACAATAAGAAATTACACACCCCGCGTCCGTATAGGGAGGACTTCCTGCTGCGAGCCAATAATTAGCGTGTAAAAGTTAAGTTAGCCTGAAGCGAACGCAGCCCCACGCTGGCCAGAGCGACTTTGTGCGTCGGAAGTGATGAGCAACTTAAGAGACAAAGGACTTCTAAAAGCTCCGAGGTGGGCTTCAAGCCGCGAGCCTGACGGTAAGTCTCGCACGTTCGCAAAGCATTGTTCACGATGAGAATATATATATACATATATATATATATATATAAAGTTTTTTTTTAATTACGGCCTTGCCATATTTCAGCTTTTAAAAGAGACAGGGAACAGTTGGCCTTCTTTGACAAGCCTATATAAATAAATATATGTCAATTTATTTGTTAACATATTTTTGCCAAATAATATAGTATTTTATCAGCCTACCTAGAGAGTTATTATGCAACGCTCCAACTGGCGTATAGCCACAGAATGTGAAATCAAGCAGACGAAGACTTTTCACCAACTTCACTAGTCTTATACAGGTAGGACTAATCATTTTTAAACTAACGTAATCGTTCAGTATTATCTTCGATTTCACTCTGTTTTAGGAAATTGAAAGAATATTTGCACATCGTAGTCCATTTCAAACTTATCGAATCCAGAAAGCTAGAATATCCTTACCTCTTACTGCGGTGGAAAAACATCGGTCGTCCACGCGGCAGGCCAAAATGCATTCAGAGAGTTCATCGCATAATCGGTAGTTCCCGTCCAAATATCGGTTGCAAGTGTTTTCCTTCTGGGAAAACCTTCGAGGAAAATGCATTTTAAGGCTAAGGAAATGATTCTATATCTGTTCAGAGCTACTGCACTGCTAGGCCGGCCGGTTCGTATAGAAAATACATGTACAGATTCTGCAGGACTACTGCAGGACCTTTCAGATCATGTAAGAGTAACACGGTGTGGCGACGCAGTCCTTTAAACGAACCTGTCTTTATACTATTTTGAATGTTCAGAACACACTCGATCAGGATAAGTAAACTTTTTTTTTAAAAAAAAAAAAAAAAATTATAAAATGTAGCAAAAATAGTACTTGTCAATCCGTATTCTCTGTGTAAACGTGGCTGTCTTTGAATAGTCACTTGGTAAAGAGCTATTTTGTTAGATAGTTATAGTAGTTTATAGCATTCTTATGGAAGGGCAACTGCCAACTGTAGCAATATTAATGCTATAACAAGAAGGAACTCATGTGCTCCGTTTAGCTTATACGTGTGCAGGACAATTTACAGTACACTCTTATTATGAAGCCACTTACGGCTTCAAGGTGTACTGTGGACATGGACTAAATTATAGTCACGTCAAAGAAGATGTTAGTTTTTTTTTCATTTGATGCATAATTTCTGATGCATTGTGATGGCGTACTGGGTTCCGATGCGGACGTAGGCAAACTTCGTTTGGGTCTGGGGATCAGCCGTCTGACGCAACGGCGGTGTCGAACATAAAGCTCTTGCGTATCTTAGTCGCTAACGAACAGTCTCGATAGCGATAACCCGACCAGAAGTCTTACAGCAGGACATATGTTTTCATTTAACTAATGGGCTTAACGTTAGTAAATGAAACGCAATTGAAGAAGAGAAATACGCAAAGCAGTCATCACAGGTTACTTCAGCGCAGTACTTGTTAGTCCATTGATAAATAAACGATTGGTCTATACGCGTGATATTTCTTGCACAAAAACGCAATTGCATGTTCGCCCAGCATTTGTCAGTTGAGACTCCTTTTTTCTCAAACACATACGATCATTAGCCCCATTTGTTAACTTTCCAGTTAGTTGTAAGAGAGAGAGACGAAATTAGACCATGTTGATCATGACCTACATTACGCTTCAAAAGGCTACAGTCACAGGCTTAAGGCCTAAACACTCGAGTCGGCATACGATGCAGCCAGTGTACACTCACCGGTTGCTGTATGACGGGTGCCACAAGTCGCCAAGGGCAAGCGATACGGCGCGGAACGCAGAAAGCTACGGTCATCGCGTTGAGCAAGCACTGCCCTGTTCGTATCTGTTACGTTTACTTGCCTACAGCAATTGAAAAGGTTTAAGGTTGTCAGGGCGGACAGCGTCATAGGCGGAGCCATCAGACCTACCCCGTTGTGTGTTCCACAAAAAAACGGCGCGAAAAGCCTCGCTTCTTACCCTAACCCTGTGCCTCCCACTCCTTTCCAAAACATCAGCGGCCTCTCTTCGTCAGACAGCCCTGGGTCCGCCAAATTGAACCAAAGCATAATGACTACTATACCAAACAATCAGGTCAGGGTTTCAGATCCAATCGAAGTAGAACGCCGTTAGCAGAAAAGAAAACCGAATATTAGTATAATTGTTTTTGCCTCCCACATACACTTGATTCTAAACTGTTTTGTAAACAAATCTTATAGAATAATGTATTTTTTTTTGGTAACTACTCTATAAGCTTGCAAAGTAGAACGTGCATGTGTAATACTTACTGTTATCCGCTGTTTGCACCACTGTTTCAGCAGTGGTGCTTTGTCGCATTTTACGTCCGGTAGATAAACCCCTAAGTATTGCCACAGTCAAATACTCAGACATGCCTCCACCTGTCCCCAAGTTTGACAGACAAAGACGCGACCCATTGTAACGATTAAGAGTTGATAGAAATGTTCTAGACAGGAATTGCCTGCGGATATAAGCAATATTCGCCTCCCGTGGATGCGAAACCGTAAAACTAGGGAAACTATCGATGCTGAAAGGGCAAAGTACATTCAGAAAGTGGTAGAACTACTATTTCTTAAGTAGATTTTACCTAACTGACATATTAAAGACAAACTTGTTAAATTATTATGCCGTTAGTGGGTATTTTGAGTAACATTTAGTTAACTTATTTTTATTGCAGATCAATTAGTTACGTCCTTCGTGTCGGCTGAATACAGCGAGTTTCAGGTCATAATTATAATTAATAACAGATAATTGTTAGATGGAAAGGAAGCAAAATAACCTAAATCCCATATTCTTGAGGCTTTACGCTATTATTTCTCACCCGCAGGATCAGTCACTTTATTTAGAAAAACAGGCAACTTTACGATAGGAACGATCCATCAATTTTAGGCGCAAAATTTTTGTGGTATGCTATTTCAAGCTTGGACATGTCTCATAACGAACATATGGGTGTCCAGCTCTAGGCAAACAGGATTTTTGTACGAGAAAAATAGGTTTTAGATGGTGACCAATTTAGTAGTAAACAACTAAACATGTCCCTAATGGGATGGATTTATGAGCAAAAAATAGATATTTCTGCATAAATAAACCCGCAGACATTTTAGTCGTTTCCTTGAGGCCATTCTTGAGCACGACAGTACGGGCGCTTGCCGCTAGGAACCGAAAGAAGATGAGAGCGTGCCTCATGAGAGCATCCGACGGTTATGAATTGACTTCATTTTCTTAATGAGATTCGGTTCCGTCTGCAACAGGCCAGTACACAAAACCACTATTCGTATGTCTTTTAAACGTGCGTGGCCGTATCGGCTGCCTTTTTCGTTTGTCAGAAGAAACGACCAATCTTTCAATACCTGGGTATATAGGTACTCAGGCAGTGCTGTGTTCGTCATGACGGATACACCACCCAATAAAAATGTATGAGCTTCTTACCTCCGTGCAGCATGATTTCATGGTAATAGGCCAACACGCAAAGCACACACCAAAAATACTGTTCACTATTCGCGGCTTCGACTTATGGTTGGTTTTCTAGCATGTAGTTTTCGTGCTATCTTTCTAGCGAGATAACATTTCGTGTATACTATCAAACCCGATTGCAGATGGTCGTGTTTATTTGTCTGTGTAACAGAACACGGACGGATTGTTCTCTTCTCATCACAAAATTTGATTTCGCTCAATAATTCCAATTAACATAGTAACGGTGAAAATTTGAAAAAAAAAAAAAAAAGGCGTAAAATATCATTGCTTTATGTAATTTCTCAAATATCTTCCCCCTATGGTAATCTTGTTTCGATACGTTAGGGAAAGATACCCGCAGTTAGCATTATAATACCCTATATTATACGATACGCTTGCCTATAGTATATGAATGTAGTTCTCTAGAACTAATGCTGTTTTATGCTCAAACCTATTTCCCCGCGGACCAATTCACTTGCTGCTGACAATATCATACTAGTCCACCGCTCAGTCCAGCTTGATTCGCCGGAGACCAATAGCCCATGTGTCTATGACGTCTTTTGAGGAGTCCTGTTGAATATTCACAGCCGGTTCGTTCAGCGAACAACTACGATGTTGGTGTGCGTGAGCGTTTCGGGGCGTATCTGTGTGCCCCTGTATACAGGCGGCCGTTTGTGCCATGAAAGCGAGCACATTCTATCCCAGCCTAATGCAAGCTAGAACAGCCAAGCTCCGGAGTAGCTGGTCCTTCTGTAGCTTCGCGCTTCGCTAAACGTGAGGACAGCTCGACCCGACTGGCGACGGGGTACCAGCGGAAAGGTATAGACACTACTAGAAAAAGCGGAAGAGAAGCACTCGGCGCATCGGGCGGCCCATCCTGTCTGCTACCTCTGCAACGAATCGGGTGCAGCACAAAGGCCGAGACGAACTGGGTTTGTCTCCGCTTGTCCCAAATCAACTTCAAGGGCCCGTTTTGCCGGTCGATGCGACTAACACCATTACCGCTTTCGCCAGGCGACGGCTCTTGCCTGACCGAAAAACCGATGGAAGTACTGCATGCAGGTAGGCGGCAGGCCCTAGCGGCAGCAGTTAAGGGCAGACAAAAGGGGTGCTGCTGCTCTCTAGAACTCTTCCACCATCACTCTTTCCTTGGCGGCGTTCAATCGTCTCGACCAAATCCTTTCGCCACTAAGGGAATACCAAATCACGTTTCCGACAGTGAACGCCTACATGCAGCGAGTGAGTAGAGAAAAACTGATATATTCCTTTTCGATCAATAGACGTACAAATGATATAGTACAATGCGTAGCAGTCGTCGAAATGGTAGACTGAATAAGACGAAGAGGACGACGCTGAGGAGGTCTGATGGCCACCAAAAACGGATACGAAGCTACCGCCGTCCTGTCAAATTTAATTGCAATGTCGAAGTAATGTGAATCGTGTCCTTCCTACAGGATCGGATCTATCTCGCGTCTGGAAAATAAGGTTTCTGCGAATTTAGGCTGCTACGGTAAGATGTTGGTCGGCAGAAAAAGTTGAATAGACGTCTCCAGTGAGCAAAACGAAATTTCAGATTATTTTTTTTACTGAAAAAAAAGAGCTTTAGTATACGACAGGATAACACGGGGTAGGCAGACTGATCTAAACTATAGATAAAAGAAGGGTCTAACAATGGACTTACGTAGAGCTATCGTTTGGTAATCTATTCTTTTCATTATGACATTTTGGATCTTGGCGATATAGCATGGTGATGTGGTAAGGCAAACGATGTACCTGAAATGTCGAAATACAATAAGAAGAGATTAAAAAAAGTTCTTTCCATCAACCCACGGCTGACTTTTATTCTCTACTCCTTATATAGTAAATCAGCCCGGATCTGAGCAATGAGGTATTACTACAAGGTTCACTCAAGAAAAGGTCCACCAAAATTTCCGGCCAGAATCATCGTAGCGCGGGCTTAGCCTCTCCGCAGCCTCTTTGCATGAGAAACTATATGTCGCGTTTCTTTGCGTTGTCGGTTGTTGGCTGTTTGATCTGTTGCATTAGCGGGATACCCAACCGCGATGCCTGTTCCCTTATGGATAAAAGAACGCGTTGCTTGTTGCTATAGCTACCCGTTCCCACCGTCATGCAAGCGTTGCTCTATGCGTGTAAGTCGCTAGGTTTTCATACGGCCACAATCACTGCCAGATGGGATAAGAAAGAAAAGAAACTTCTATGCAAAAGAATATAGTTTAGTCACTTGAATGGTCGCAAGTTATTGGTAATGAAAATTGAACTGTTCTAGCAGAATATCCCATTTTTGCTTTGTCGGTTTTGACTCCGCCAGTAGGACGCCAGATTTTTTGAACAGAAGCGATCCGGCGCGCATTGGGCTGAAAGCAAACCCATAACTTGATCTTTTACAGTTGAACTTATTTTAACTGCGACACTATTAAATACACAGAAGTTCATCTACTAAGTGGATAGTCTCGTACACATGATTTTAACGAAGAAAAAAGCATCTACATAATGACCGTTTAAATTGATCAAGTGCAAGCCGAAGGATGGAGAATATATCCTTTAGAATAATGCCATTTGCCCCATTAACTTTTTAAGTTAATAAGAATAATTATTTGAGCATTAGGCTCTATACATGTTAGAAAAAATATACCTTTTACCCGTAGCGTAGCGGTCTCGTATTATTCACAACTCTCTCATAGTCCAAACCTAGCGGTACCTGGTAGGAAATGAGCAATGCCGACCATATGATCCTTATCCACCATGAGTCCACAAAGGCACGCTCTTTGCCTGTCGCGTCGTTTTAGACGAATGTATATACACAGGCACGTCAAAAAAGACCTTCTAGTCTCACAGCGTAGTTAGTTATCCAGCACCGTCATCGACCATGACGTTGTCATGTCGTCAAGGGTACGGACCACGTTAACGACAGTGTCGCATCTTGTCGGTCTTCTCGTCCTGTTGCCTTCGATGTTTCAATATGTATAAATATAGTAGCATAAACGCCCCTTTCTTCCAGTCACGTTCGTGTCAATAACGTGGGAACTTGATTAGCAGCAACGCCCCAATGTTCGCGCTATTCAGAAAACCGTATAAATATTTTAGCATCTAGTGCCATTGCATGCCAACAGCAGTAGTGAATTACCAACTCAACTGTTTTGACTTGTACCGATAAGCAATGACATCTTCATGGTGTCTGCGAAGGCGGTAGCGACAGACAGAAAACTTCGAAGAAAAGACTGAAGATGACTGGAAAAAAATGTCACACAGAATGTAAAGAGAACTATTTGCTGGCAGATATATGTAAACATTGGGGTAAAGCCGAACTGTCCACTTTTAAGTACACTGTGCGCCTTTATGTACGATTAATCTTCGGAGTCAGTCTTCATTGACTGCACAGCGCCACATTGTTTGTCACATACAATTTCCACAATCTGGTCAACTGTTCAAGTCTACAGTTTCAGACGACCATCTAAGATAGCCCCTACAATTCCAAATGAACGCCCGATGTCCTAGAAGCCTTTATTGATTTGCCAAAAATATTTTGTCCTCTCAAAGTGTGTCTACCCCCTCAAAGTGCGCAGCTTTATAATAGCCTTCGTATAGCCTATATTTAAGACTGATATCTGCTTAAACCTTGCCCCTTTTAGATGTGACTATGAAGACACCTGCATGTACGTGTAAGTGTTCCTACAAGAATCTAGATGACAAAGAGTCTTCTAAGGCAATTGTTTCCGTGTTCAATTTAGCTGGCTCCCACTTAGTCTGGGGCTTTACCTTGTTTGCATCTGTTTCTTTTCTTTTTCGTCTCTGAACCACGTAGACGTTTACGTCAGCTTTCGTGGGCCAATGCTTCGTCAGGGGGTAGCAACAAAAAGAATTAGGTCTGCCGAACCTATTGCTGTATCCTACTGTATAGGGCAGCGGTAGCGGTGGCGAGCCAAGCAAAGGGCAACAATTCCCCCACAAAGACTGCCACAGGACTATCAGCGTTAACGATTGCAGAAAGGATCTACTAGCGTTCCTAATAGTAGCTGGGAACAGGGAAAGCTTTAGTGGAATCAGCCACTTGTAGTAGGGAGACTGCCTGGTCGTTAGTCAGCCGGCCCGCCAGGGGGTTATCGTAGGAACAGCGTCCATGTTCGTCCTGGAGACTACTACAGCTAAAGCCAATGGCAAAAATCGATACGATCTCCTATCATTCAGCCGTGCCGGTAATGGTACTAGTGTCAGCAGCGGCGATGGCAACCGATGGCAATAGTCATCGTCGTTCGTTCGCCCACTCATCTGCTCGCTCGCTCACTGTATATAGAACCCATCGGGAATGGGGGGGGGGGGGGCAGGTCGTGAAGCAGGATGAAGGAGGCTTGTGTACCTGCCTATCCTCGCTTGCTAAAATAGACAGGCACCTTTCTGGTGCATCATCGCCTCCGGGTTTGCATTGCTCCCCTTCCCTAGCCGTGGCATAAGACGCAATAATCAGATCATCACAGTGTACCACCATTCTGCCTAAAAGGACAGCGGCTGTATTCCTGATTATCAACAACGAACTGGCTAGTGCAAACTGATGAAGCGTCCACTTAATCTAGACGATCTATTTAGATAGATAAAACATACTTTTTCTCAAATAAACGAACATTCAATACATAATATTATATAGTTGTCGTGTTTCGAAGAAGTGCATGGATAGTAACGAGCGTCGCGTCCGTCGAATCAGACGCCGTACGAATGTTACATATACTGTATACAGATGTGGCTAAAAGTTAATAGGTAGCGAGGTGACCTGCGGATATGTAACTGATCTGGGTCTGACGAAACGTGTTAGACATATGTTGTATTGCGGAAAATGTTTCCTCCTGAATTTATCATGCTCGAAGGTTCATGAATATCACAAATGTGATTTGGTTCTGTGAGTCAATCTAATGTCTTGCATTTCATGTTCCTATTTTTGTTAGAGTTGAACCCTTTAACATAACTTAACAAATACTCAGTAGTTACTCAGAATTGACGGTTGTTGCTCACTTATAATCAGATGGTGTGCTCCGGGCACAAACGATATACCCATATCCTCAGTGTCTCCTATCTCTATTGTTTTACATAACGATATTGGTATATATGATTTTCTCCAAAATAAGCAATCATGTAATGACGAAACATACGGCCGATAGTCGGGTCGTGTTGGTGTAACACAGACCTCTTGGTACTTCTGCATGAAATTGTATCATCAGGCGAATCTTAGAAGCTGGTTTACCCAAGTTGGCCCTCGCTATCCTATGCTAGCGCGCGTTCGTCAAGGTTGAGAACGGTCGCCCTGATCGTTGCCCGGGTTCCATCCATCACGAGCTGTCTTGCGCGCAATGTTTGTTGATAGAGAAGACTTTCTTGTGCCTGCCGCTCTTATTCTTGTCGAAGCTATACCCGTCAGTAGCTACTGACAGCCATAGCAACAGTGCCTTTGGCATCCCTCCCCGTTGGCCTTGAAGCCTCCTTTACTGGTCGATCTGTTTACGCTGCTTTTCGTGGTGCAAACGCGCCGGATATGAGAGCTTTTTAGCGGAGAAACTACATTAGGCGTGTCTTAGCGCCGGTGTTTCTCATTCCGCTTTCGCACCGCAGCATCGAACCAAGTGACGTCAAAAGGCCACTTAGCTGTTTCGCTACGAGTTCCAGACGATCCTCTCTGAATAAGCCAAACAGCTTAGCCCGGATCACTCGGATCAAAACAATGACGATGGCTATATCGAGATACTAGTGGCAAAGGATATTTTTGATGGGGAAGCTGCTCTCCTGCCTCCTACCTTTCCCTGCATCTAACACCACCTTTTGTTTTGCGCGCTGCGTGAAATCCTGCTGCGTTTTCAGCGTTATTATTATTATTATTATTATTAAGAAAAAAGGGGGGCATTATAGAAAATGTTATTACGTTTTCTATAATGCCCCCTTTTACTTTTCAGCTGTCTTTCTACGGTAGTAAGTCAGATTAAAAAAGAAATACGGAGTATGTACACGTATGGATACTCACAATTCAAGTGCGTTATGCTAAATTATTAGAGTGTGCTTCGGTTAGGATATGGGACAATATAAATTAATAGAAAAAGAAGAAAATAAAATGAAAAAAGGACACAAGTAGCTGTAACGTTTAACGACCCCGTGCCCACTCTGCTGATGGTCAGTTACCTTTTCATGATTGATTACATTGTGTCAATGGAAAGTGCAAAACACTCGAGTAGTTTTCGGCAACGGCAACAACCATAAGCGTCAACGATTCTTCAAGCAAATACGGTTGGGAGAGTCTGTAGATATGAATGCCCTGTAATTGGCTATTTATGAAAACAAAAAAAAAATACGCTCAGCTATCGAAATTTGAAAGCGTACCTAGTCGTAGGATCCATCTCCTAGGCGACGGACAAGATCAAATGGTTTCGTCAGGCGGAGCATTTGCAAAGGTGTTTCTGGTAATATCTACTTCTTCCCACAGATGACTTTATCTCTGCTAGTAAGCTCAAGGTGTTCTTTTAATCAAGACGTGCAAAACCTTCTTGATAAACAGATAACGACTCGATAGTAACCTTTTTCATTTTAACTATTTCTTCGGCATTATTTGAACTTCAACTCTGAATAGTGCTAACAAGTAACCTGTCTCCAGCCTGTGAAACCTTTAGCCAGTACCACTAGATTGCACAGCGAAAATATACGTACGGACTAAGAACATCAAGAGAGATGAACGGAAGCTACTCCGAAGACTGAAACTGCAGTAAGCTAGAGGATTATTTCGAAGCAAGTGGGTTAGACTCGTGAACATATTGCAGGCTAAACTTTTCCCTCCACCTCCTGTCTTTTTGTCCTTCGTGTCCTTTGCTTGCGGTAGTAATGCTTCTTGTCTTTTTCTCATTGGATGGCGCAGATAGCCGAGCCGAGTACGCTCCCACATCGGCAGTGAAAGCAGGCCAAAGGCCTCATCGGGGATCAGTCACGGTTCGGTGGTCGCAGCAACCGATGCAACTGAAACGTTAAGGGGAAGAAAAAAGTATCAGCTACTGCCGTGCGTGTCACTCAGTTTTGGCAGCAGCGCTTTGCACTGGTACCATCATACAACAGGCACATGGACAAACTTAGACGCCTATTAACTCCGACAAGTCAAAACGTCACTAGTGAGGATGATAACGTCGAGGCGGGTTTCGACAGTATGAAACTGACACGATGCCCCTATGTGTAACAACGTCTGAAATTATACAGACCTGTCTTTTCCTTGTGCGATTTTTTGAGTGGCGCTACCTAATCGCGAGGCCTGTCTTAGGCTAGTCTCATCTTCTATTTTGTTACCTGTTGATGGTCACTCGAAATTTAATCTCGACAGTGACATATGTCGCGCTGCGGCAGGCATCACGCAAATGTCAGAAAAATTAATGAACAGAAACTTGCTCTACATATAATGCTATTTCGCTTGTCAGTTTCGACTTCTCGACAAATCTACTTAGGGCCTTAAACCTTTTTTAGCCTTAGATATGATAAATCCGGCACATTGTAGATGGGATACGCTCAAATTGGCGAAGCAAATCGGTACATTAATGCTAATAGAGATTTTTGTAATGTTCCCTCTCTATCCCCTTTATATGTGCTGAGCGTTTTTTTTTTTTATCTTCTTTTTGTTGAAATTGATATACCTCCGTACTAATAAATAATTAAATATATGACATATATTTAATCTGAACCGCTCTATATGATTGCTTCATGCAGAACGTACGGCCATGAGTGCTTCTATTCGGTGGATAAAATAATCGAGCATGATCGGGTGGCAAGTTCAAGTCATGATGGACAATGAACAATAGTCGCTTTGTATTACAATAATATTCTATGTAGCGCGGTATTCTCTAATTTTTGCTTATTTGTGCCTATCATCGATTTTCTATCTAACCTATTAGTGAAATTTCACTGTGTCAGATGCTGCTGGGTAAATGGACTACTCGTCCTATTTTTGGGCATGCAGTTGCTTAGCTTCGTTGCCATTGTTGTTGACCTTTGTTTGCCGCCATCGTTGGCACTGTTCCTGTATTTGCGCTTTGCTTGTTCCTTTTAAGCCGATCAGGGTCGATCATTTATTTAGATGTTCTTGGAAGTTGGTTTTGCCTTTTGCTTCGCTGCTTTGTTTGATCCCTTTTCCTTCCCCACCCGCAGAACCTTTCGACCTATAATACTACTACCGTAGCCTTCGTGCTGCTCTACTACCTTAATCCGTTGACCTTCTGCGACCTTCTGAGTGTCTGTCGAGACAGCCTATTCCTGTTTTCCCTTGCTCTCTTCTTTTTTTGGCCGAGGGATCTTGCCTAACCTTTCCGACAGACAGCGAAAGGCCGCCGCCGCCGCCGCCGCTGGTACCCCCGTAGACTTCGTCGACTCTGCCCTTTGCCGACCTTTGCTCCTGTTGCTGCTGCTGCCGCTGTTATGCTATTATCCAACCTCTTCCTTCTCTTGATCAGTCTTTTTCGGTCTCTCGTGCGTTTTGACTTCTTCTTTGTCTTAGCGGTAGTTCTACGTCTTCTGCGCTGTTGCCTATGTTTGCCTTTCTTTGCTCAGCTTTTCGTGACCCAGCCATTCGAGTGCGTCCATCCTTTCGGGTGGAAGACCAGGACCACTTCGAACTTGTCCCATTCCACATCTTCTTCCAGCTTTCTCGAACATTCTTCGGCTCGCCTTTCTCGGTAAGATTTTTTTCAGATGTTTTACGGCGGCTCAATTTTTACATCTACCCAAGCTTGTAGTAATGGGAAAAGGTTTAACCTGTACTAGAATTACTTCGAAATATTTCGTCACCGCTGCTAAGTCGTAATACTTCTTTTGGTTAAGTAAGGCTAAAGGATCCCACTAACATCAATACGCCTGTTTCTCTTGCACACTTCGTATCATTTTCAAATAGGAATATTTTACAGTCACCTGAATGAGTATGTATGGGTTGCATGTATTGGCTAGGTGGCGCGGTAACAGTGCAATACGAACTATGCATGCGGTAAGGTCTATATGGCTTAATAGCAGTAGAGAAGATTGTACTGGGTTGATCAGAGTACAGGTGACCCGGGCTTGCTGGCCCATTCATTGAGCCATCGCTCATGACGACGACAGCTACGAGAACGACGAAGATGACGACGATGGCAGTGAGAGCGAAGTCTCAAATACACACACACACACACTTGCTTACAGATACTACTCGTTGTTGGAGCAAGAGCAGCGTATTACGATATACTACATACATTATGGTTAGGACGTGGGCCTGCTTTCCCGTAACCACCGTCTGTGGCAATCGCTCCCCAAGGAAAGGCAAACTTTTTATTATCATTACTACAGCCGGTGCTAGCAGCTGCCCTTGGCAGACGCCAGCGGCCCCAGCGACAGCAGCGCTACTTTAGCGGAGCCCGACATAAGCTTCTGTTACTATTACGGCTACTACAACTCGCGCCACTGCTGGTATCACTAACGCACTCAAACTATTACTTTAGCTGTAGTCGCCG
Source organism: Varroa destructor (assembly GCF_002443255.2). Lineage (NCBI taxonomy): Eukaryota > Metazoa > Arthropoda > Arachnida > Mesostigmata > Varroidae > Varroa > Varroa destructor. The sequence continues at coordinate 61,289,121 of NW_019211454.1, read as the reverse complement.
ACGGCGAGGACGACGCGGCCGGCAACGGCAAAGTCTGATTCAGTTCTCACCGCTGCTGCTCTGCCGCTGAGGAAGCGCTCTAACGAGTGGCACCACCAACGGCAGGTACGATATGGAACAAGCGGGCAATACCAGTATCGAGTAGGAAGCGCTGCGTTCGCTACTAGCAGAAGTAAACGAAAAAAGCGAGCGCGCCAAGCCTGTGACACTGTCACGGTCACCTGCTCAGCACCATTGAACAGGAAACGACACCATCTTCAGTCTTCATTTCTTTGTCTCTGTTCTGAATCTTCGCACAAGTACCAATATAAGCTCTGACTCCTTGACACCATAGTTGAGTTGAATCAGAGCCCATATTACATCTTAGATGACGCCTCTGGGAACGACTTCAATAACATAGATGGCTTGCGGCTCGATACAAACGGCGTCGGTGCGCAGAGAAAAAGAGCTAAAAAACGAGGAAAAAGACATTGAGCTCCGAGTACAACCGCGACGACCGCTTATCGCTTATAGAACGTACGTTCTGTTCATCCCAGTCGCATTGCTCCGACGAGGAAATTCCTAAAAATGAGAAAAAACACTGTGAACATTATCCGTTTTTCTTACACTGACAATAACCGTTCAATGTTTAGACGAAAAGAAAAATAGGAACATAAAAATCGAAGTACATTGTATCTCACTGCAGGGCGCCGCATGTTTCTAACCAGCAACTGGGTTTACTGAGTGAAGCCTAGATGTGATCACATTGGTCGCGTTTGCGCTCTAGCAAATATTTGTACGTGGCCTAAAATTAGGATGTGTCATCGGCTTCGTAAAGACCCTTCCCCTAGTGAAGTGGTGCTTGGAAATTGACGCACTAAACAATGCATAAGCCAATTTAGTTCTTTGTTTTGCGGACCCGGTTAAAGGATCTGAGAATAAGTCTATTTATGGGTCCGAGTGCTTCTGTTTATTTCGGCATGACGATAGGTTGAAATAGAGCAAATAGGGCTAGAAGATATGTAGGTACACAAGAACCATATGATGTTTTCATTTTTAACGTGCCAATGGCGCATCGTTTCGAGATGTGCTGCTTGGTTTGTACGGCATAATTAGTAGAGACGCTAGTGCTTAAACGACTCCTAAGGTCGTTCCTGCATTATGTCGCGGTTCCAACGATCGGTAAGCGCTATCGCCGCAAAAGTTTAAAAGTATGCGAAATAAGAATTCTTGCTATCAATTCTGGTGTGCGACTATATCTTATCTAAATAGCAGGAACTGATCTAGGAACGCTCTACAATAAAAAGTTTACTATTCGGCAGGAAGGCTTTCTTGTAAAACGGGGAGTTTGACAATCGCCGCCGCTAAAGGATATCAGCAATGTAAACCGCATACGCGCTAAAACGTTCTATATATCTGCAAAGATTTAAAACAAACGAAGAACCTTAGAATCATGAATGATTACTAAACAATGGAAAATACCTTGGTAAGGACAGAGATCACAATGTCATCTTTAAAATAAATCGGAAAATCCCACGCGACATATCAATGATTCGGGACAACAAAGGACGTTGCCTGAATGAATATAGTCATAAGCCTGCGTACAGATACGGTGATCGAGGGAGCTACGAAGGCTATTTCGACGTGAAATATTCACATTTTACTATACGTCAACGAGAAAGTAGCATATGAAGCATTGATGAAGGAACATTGACGCACGTACAACTCTTTATTACCATTAATTGTCCGAAAATAAAAATTTATATTATGGTTTGTTCACTGTGTAAAACTTCAGTAAAGCTAGAACGTAAGATTTTTTCGGGATCTAAAAAATTTTACGTTCCAGAGACTAACAAAGGAGGCCAAATGGCGGGAGTTGTTTATGTCGTACGCAGACGACATTTGTATCATAGAAGTAGCTATTAAGATGATTAAGTTATAATGTTGCCAGAAATCGACTGCGTATAACAGGGTCACCAAGAACGATTGACCTGGCTCAACGGGCGCAGCAGTACGAGTCAATTCGAAGGATTAAAGCCTGACAAGGTTGTGGAATTAACTAAGTGCGGAACGTTAAACCCAGTCTATAGATTCCTCGACCCACGAGCATGCGAACCAATAGTTCTATATATATATACAAATCGGTATCTTGCTAAAAATACCGATGCATATAATCTTATTCGCGGTTCCGTTACGTACTCAAACTGTACATGCCAGACTTATGATTCTACCACTGCGTTGTCACGCATGCCTCGGGCCAGTGCATCTATTATGCGAACCATAACAATAGCACAAGTGTGACCGATATGGAGGAGTTTTGATAAACATCCTAATATCGGGTAATTATGTAAATTCCCTTCATCTGGCAGTGGTTCCTAAATGGCCTGGGAATAGGACATATCAGAAGGAAGGCACACAACGGCTTTGAGAGCAGCGGACCAAGCATCTCAAGAATCGCAACTAAATACGTAGTGTTTAGCTGATCGATACCGACCTAAATAGCAATGCAGAAATGATGTTTTACGGCAATCTATACGGCGAACCGTTTAGGTCATAACGAAAATACGCATTTCAATGTCACAAGGCCCCTTTCGCTAGGAAATCCGTATTAGAGACTATTTATTCTTCTCAAGCAAAATGTCTTTGGGACGTAATTCCAGTTGACTGAGTTACTTGATTATTAGTTACTGACCTCCGTATATACACGCAACCTCATACGTCCCACCGCTTATCAACAAGGTTTAGAAATTCAGAGAGAGATAATTTGGTGTTTCTCCTGAAACATATTGTAATGACAAAGGGCATTCCAGTTCACAACAAGAATGGCCCCAGGATGACAGCAATGTACTTCGGCCCCACTCTCGGCATATCGGCTGTTCAGTATGCCATGGCAAGCTACAGCTTCACTAGCGTGTTTTCGTCACATCTCTAACCCACCTGTCCCTCCTTTTATGAATATCCTGATGGGACGATAAAAATAATATTCACGCTTTTCTTAAAGGATAGCGTCGTTCATTAATGCCAATACTAGTACCGCTAATTTGGACAGTAATCAATATGTCTATGTTGAGGTTGGAGCCAACAGTTACCTTGGCCCTATTTAAGGTCAAGATCCTGCTTTCGTTATTATTATATACGCTGTCGATTTTTTTTCCTGTGCAGACAGCAGTTCTTGAGTGATGGATGCCGCAAACGTTTGACGAACAGGGAACAAGCTAGCTTTCTCCCATAAGATTCTCGATTACTAAATCAACTCGACATTCAGTCAGGCATCATTTTTCGACTACGTTTAGTATGGTAATTTCGGCCCTATGAATAGCCGAGTAATGTGATTGGTCCCCTGTGCCGCTTGTACAGATCGTATCGGTATCGGGTCTCTGTAAGTGACTTTATAAGCATGTAGTCAAACATTTGCTAAATCATGACGATTTTCAGGTGAAAATGCTCTGTGCTAGGATATTGCTTAACTCTTTGGCTGTAAAATTATTAGTATGGTTACTAAAGACAAGTTACATGTAACTATTTTTATATGCAAGTGATTTCGAACAGTCTTTCTTTTGTTCAGAACAGAAAGGTGATCGATGTGTTTACGTTTTTCATTCATAAACATTGTTTCTTTTACGCCGTACCGATTTGGTGCGTGTATGTGTACGCGCTCCCATTACGGACATAAATCTTATTCGAACGGTTCTCTGACTTAGGGTGTGTTTGTGCTTTGTCGTCGGAGTGCAAACAAATTCTATGACATCGGCAATCTTCTTCCCTGTCGAATCGCTACACTTCGACGTTTACTTCATGCGAGCTCTTTCTCAAAAATAATAACAACAAATTATTACTGAGTTATTATTCTATTTTATTGTTATTATAACAACGCATATGGAATCAGGTGATGACAAACAAGGTCGCTTCATTTGCACAGCTACCAAGGTCAAGTTCTTGTTTTGTTATATTTAGACCACGCATTAACTTAACATCAGCGAGCCCTAGGTACAGTCAAACTATACGAAGTGTAACACACAAGGTCATCATGCAACAACTTTAGTCTAAATCCATTCTTTTTGTATGTTCTAGACCAATTTGCTGTCTTAGCAATAGTTTCTTCTTACCTAGTTGACCTTGTTCTGTCGATCTTTGCGAGATGTATCGGTGCCATTACGGCCTACTAAGGACTGAATTTGCTTGGTACACTAGATTCACTTGTCTCGTGCGGCTGGTCCTACAGTCTCTACTAGTAAGAAGTGGGGATTTGTTTGCCCCCTGTAGTCGAATCTCTATTTCTGCACAGTGGAGCTATCTTGCGCAAAGGTAAACCAGGAAGGAGGCGAGAAGGATTCGAGGATATATTTATCCTTCTCTCAACGATGCCCTAAAGCGGTTCGGTGTGGTAAGCACTTCTAGCGAACGAACGAAGTATAACAGTTTAGTCGAAGTCAGTAACTCAGCCGTGGGGAACGACGCAAAGGACGGTGGTTGTTGCGCTAAAAAACCGTTCAATTAAGCTACGATGCCTTACGAATGCCATCAGCGTTAAAACAAATAATCCCGGCACTACTAAATGCAATGGATGACACGAATGATCGTTTGAGAAGGGGCGATAGGAATATAAAAGGACATTCAAGCTCTCGTTAGCCGCTGTTATAAATTCTCAGTGATCCTGGTATACATGCTGAACTTTGTTATCACCTACGGCTGTACTGCTATATAGCGATACATGTAACTATCAAAAAACCTAACTCGATTATGTGCGTTTTCGTCGCAATTAAAAGCGATCGCTCCCGTGAACTGAAGTAAAAACTAGATATCCAGAAAGCTTCTCTCTCTTAATTCGAGCAGCTCAGATCCAGTAATTAGTACGGTGTCCGAAGACTAAAGATTTATTGCATTAGCTTTGCGTACCCCCTGGCTGAACCAGAGTATCGATTTGTAAAGGATATTTCATGCGAGTCAAATGGCTTTAACAGCAGTCTAGGGTATAAGGGGGGGAAAAATAGCTAAATTGATATTTCAGCAAATATGGTGTATTATAATTAAGAGTTTTGGTCTTCCAAGTCTTTGGCTAACGGTTTGGAATACAACCTTCATATTTTGTTATTAACCGATTATTTTTTTTTATTAAATTTACTTTCGGCAAATATATTTAAATGAAAATGAATTATCATAGGATCACGTTGCCAACTTTCGGTAGCTAATTCTTAATACGTAAAAGTAGTTATATATGAAGCTGGCTTGACTCGGGATGAATCGTAGTTTTCTTCTGTTTGCAAATTTACAAAAACACCTTTGGTGCCACCATCTATAATTCCGTTTTACTGGATTCCAGCTTGCTGTATTTATGGACCTTGTAATGGATATTGGTGGGAGTAATATATATATATATTACGAGCTGTGAGCACAGTAATGCTTACGCAGCTCAAACATAACTTTAATAGCTGTTTGTAGGTAGAAATTAAGGGAAAAAAGTAAGTCTAACAAGGTTTATTACCGCTAAACTCCTAATGGGGGGGAGGGGGGTAAGTTCTCGACGTTGAAGAGTGGTACTTCTCAGATTCTCAGAACTTGTTCATATAAAAATAATAGCTGAGAGTGTAAGAGTAAAAAATATATATAACGAAATAACAGTAAACAACTTATAACTGACGACTGAGCTCAAATTAAGGAATAAAATATTTTAAAGAAATCATTGAGCTTCACCCGGGTATCAAATCAACCGCCTAATAGTTGCAACTTTGACAATCCAGCCACCCTACCACTGACGCCCTTTTATGCGAACCAACTCAAACTGTAAAGATACTTAGCATCCCTTTCATTCGGCGACAATATTTTTCTTATTGGAAAATTTCCGGATACACTGTACACGGTTCTGCGAGGAAAAGGTGACCCAACGCCGACAGGACAGACAAACGTCAAGCGGATTATCACTGCGATTAAAGGGATCAGAAGCTCCCTACCTCTGCTCCAGCTACAACCACTATTTCTACTGCTCGTCTGTCCACTGCAGCAAATGGTCGATTCGGGTTCGAAAAGAGGCAGACGAGGTACGAGCAAACTCTCTGTACATCGTCCCTCGCGCGACCACTAGTCCACGACGATGCTACTGTGTTGCTTTGCTAAACAGAAACGTGAGAGGAGTTACGCCAGAAAAGAAGCTACGAGACGAGATGGGCGCAAACGAAGCGCTGGGCGGTCAGACATTTAGTCGCCGGCGTAACACGAGTACAGCTTATCTTTTAAAGTTGGGCCGGCCGCCCCGGTGAAGTCACTTGAATGGCTACTGCGAGCACTGGCGTTCCTAGCAGGCAAAGAGGCAAGAAGGCAGACACCACCGTTAGATCATTTGTCACATTGACCATTTGGCTGCGGGTAAGGAACTAGCCTAAGAACGAGTCTCCACGATACATCAAACTGGTAGGTGAACAACTACTACGCCTGTACCTGCACAAACAGCAACTCATAAGGCTCGCATCTTTATCTCTGGTCTTTCGTTGTTTTAGCGAGACTTAACTTACTTTGTTTTTATGACGATACCACACTGTTTGTGAATCCCCCAAATGGTTACGTATTAGAATATACACGCTTCTTGCTTATCATTATGATAATACTAGCTAACTCGTCCATTCTATTGTTTATCACGTTTAACCCGTCACACGCTAATCGGTTTGAGAGAGATTAGAGGCTGTGAGGTCAACGTGTTACGCTGCGACCACAACAGCAGCGGCAGGTTCTAAGAACAGACCACAGACGGGTACTGGTGTCAACGAAAACGGTCGCGAGGATGAAGGTACACTGACACACAAAGTTATAAGCATATGTTTTTGCATATATACATATGCGATCATTTAATCGCTGCTCCAGCTACTAGCTCACGATTTAGCTAAGATATCCATGATAGTATTTTTATATATCAAATGCTCTTATATTCCATGAATATGTCTAACTAACATAGAACTACCTACTGGCACTAAGATAGCAAATTTCGAGAATCGGCGTTCAGAAGATCGTTCGAACAGCGATCTTGTGAAGGTCAAGTAGAGAGAAACTCGAACGGTCTCGTTATGATCGGTTGTCCAGTTTGATGGAGCGCTCGTTGTGTTACCTGCTTGTCACTATGCGGAAGCGCATAAGCTGTCAATGCTTTGTACCCGTTCACCATTGATGAAAGAATACGTACGTAGGTAGCTTGCTACGTTGATAACTGATCGATGGAAACGCACTTATGCGATGCGAACGTCGCCACCGTCGTCCCGACGGGCGCTAAAAGACGGACCGTGGCAAGTATCTTCGCACAGCAAGTACAATATTCAGATGAGATATTGAGCCGTCACCCCCCTACCCCGCGCGTTACCACCGCTAGCTAACATGGCCCATCTCGGTACGCACTGGGACAGTACAAGGGTGAGTTTGAACTAGGATTTGTAGGTTGTCGACCTGATAGTCGGCTTGATATTGGCCAGATATCCGAGCCTGAGGTGAAGCTCGTCCGTCGAAGAAGCCCGTCACATCCAACTTAGACGGCTTTTTCTATGTGTTCATTGTTGAAATAGAACTAGAGCGAGGCAGAAAATTAAAAAGAAATAAAATCCAATACTAAATTCACGAGCTAAAATGTTAAGGTGTCGTTTTGGTCGACTGTGCTGATTTGTTTAATACATAACTTCAGTAGTATATGTGGTGGGATGTAAAATATGTATTAACCGTTCTGCCTGCTACAGTGACGAAATGTATAGTTCTTCGGGGAAGAACTTGCGCGATCCGCACGATGCGATTCATGCTTAACGTGACGGCGTTCGAAATAAACGCGATGCTATGGTACATCATCATTTTTTTGTTGCTCAACCAAGTTGATACGAGGCTTCACCAGGCAAGTCTCCGCATTTAGACCGAATACTTTCGTTGTAGCGTAGGGAGCAGCTAAATAATTTTTGGAAAAATTACGTTAATATCAAGCAAATTTTTATCTAAGATTATTCTCAAGCCAAAATATCGGTTTATTAAGTTTATACACTTTCATCAGCGGTACTCCTTAAGTTTATTCAGCTCGAACAAACCTCGAGTCTGAGCATATCACAGCAATCCTCGAATGGCAAAATTATATAATTACAGTGCATTAGATGGTATTTGTATAGCTATCCAGAAAGAGATCGAAAAGGTTATGTCACCGGTCATCTCGAATTTTCAATGGGATTTTTCCAAATGTCTTCCTAAATGGCTTAAGCTATATAATGAAACTGGCTCTAAAATAAATAAAGTGGGTTACTCTTCATTTAGCTTTACTGTAATAGGAACGGGTTCGGGTCCCAGCTAACGCAGGTATCAGATCCACGAATAAACATTTGGTGGCGTAATCGTTTTACGGCATGCGTTTAGCGGGGTAGCGGAGCTCTTTTATTATCAATTGACAACAAGTTCTTCTTTTATAGTTCTTCACTCAGCAACTGACTCGGTAACTTGGACAGCAAAAATTAGCTACCGGCTTTATACGCATTTCAAGTCAATCTAGTGACCCGAAACAGATGCATTGTGAGAAATCAAAAATCAGCTTCGTTTACGACTTCAACATATCGTCATCAAGGCGCAGAGACCTTGAAGTTTCGTATGATTTTTTCGATATGTGCTCTTAACTAACTCAAACCAACCTTACTGAAGCTGTATATGTAAGTAAGTGACATAGGTCATCATCAATGGGCATTGACATGAGTGACGTTCGATATATTGAAGCTTTAGTACACATCAAAAGCGTTTTTTCCTTTGAACGCTTCGATGGAAGGAGAACAAGAGTTGAGATGGAGGACTGCTGGGACACGGGCTAACGACTTCCTGTTATTGGAAGCCATAATGTGGGTGTTGATTAAATTTTTTGGATTTCAATCTCCCATTATGTTTCGTATTGCTAGCTTCACTTCACAAGATCTCACTGTGCCCGAACTTGAAAAGCGAAAGAGCACCATCATACTTACTTTTCATCTGTCTAGGATCCAGCCCCAACTATTTATGTGTAAAATGAACAGAAAAGTTTACGCGGACGGAGGATAGCAGAAAAGATGTTGACAATTAGTAGCAGATTTACATCATTTCGACGTCAACTGCGCCGTAGGTATTGAAGGGTAAATACCGACGATTTTACTGGCAGTCGCTGGTCGACAGGCTGGTCGGCTTCCGAATGCAGCAGTTTCAGGTGTGCTACAGCGCGTCGTGTTCACAAACCATGCTGTAGGCTACTTCATGGAAGGTTTTTGAAAAGTCGAGCTCGATCGTTGATCGGGGCGGTGCATTTTAATAAGAGAAATTTTTCTTTGTCAGTGGGACAAAGAGGCGTCGACATTCAAAGCTTGAGCAGAATATTTGCCAGACATTTCTCTTTTCAATAAGCGATTGTGAGATATAATGAATCGATTGAAAAGGTGGAGACTGGCGCGTAAGACAATGTGCTCTTCGCTCTAATACCTATTTCGCTAGTAGGAGGTGAGTAACAAATAATTTTAATTTATTAAATTTGATTCCCCAGCTTTAAGACTAAATTAACATTTTTTTTTTTATCATAGCCGGATTCGTCGGACTAACTAACGACTAACTTCTTTTTCATCTGACTCCACACAAAACGCAACGGGGTTAGCTAAACTCATTTTATAGAAAAGCTCCTCTTATAAGAAAATAGATCCTATCTCTACAGAAAAGGTTCTCACTATTAGAATTTAGAAAAGTCAAAAACAGTTTTATAGACTACTTAATTTTACAAAAAAAAAAAAGGTAAATATCTGAGGACAATCAAATGATTTAGGGGTTTTGAGGTCTGAAAACGGGGCATAAAGTGACATAGGGTAAAGTCTACTGGGTAAATCCGGTCACTATCGTAGTCCGTAGAGTAATTGTTGTTCAATGTTTTTGCTCGTATCAAACATATACTACAGTTGACAGTTACTGCTCCTAAGTGAACCGATATTACGTTCGTGTATCTTCCTAACGGAAGCTGATTTCAACGTTGCGCTGTATAGCGGAAAATGATAAAGCCGAACCTTAGTTTCGCGCAAATATCCTTATGTCTATTTCTCAAGTTTCTAAGCAATTTTATTTTAAAGTTGAACAATTAATGATTTACGATTTTATTTGTTGCTAACTAAAATCACAGTAAATTTCCCTCTTTAGCTTTTTTACGCAGAATCATATATCTTTCTTTTTAGCACTTTTCTTTTTAAGACCAGCAACATCAGAAAGTACTTCATTTATTGAACTCTATTCCGTTTCGTCAGTAATTGACTTCAACTTAACTAATGTTATTGTTATTAATAGACTCATAATGACGATGACAATATTAATAAACAAGTGTCTGTGTCACACAGGTGTCTGCAACTGGCTTAAATATAGCTTTTTGGGTAAATCCAGAACGTGTTTCATTTCACCACAAGCTAGCTAAGGATATTTAAAATAAAGAAAAAAGCTTTCCTTGATGCGTCTCTAAATACTATGAGCATGTATCTCCTGTAATCGATGCGTATACTTTGCAGTTGTAGTCATACTAAAGTTATGCTCTCTAACAACAGGCGGTGTTCTTTACAGAGCGAGGTCCACGAAGTTCACAAGGCGGCTACTACAATTAGACTGTATATTGCAGGTCACCCATAGCTTATGATTCTTTATCGCTTGCCCCCGCACTTTCACCGTCATCCGTCTTGATTAAAGCAGGATTTTCTCCGGTATCAGCGCCCCCGGCCGCTACTCTTTGGAATAACCATATGCCACCTTCCTTTACGTGCCGACTTTTCCTGGAGCTGCTTCCCAAAGAAACTCCATCGTCCACATGGGAAGGCCTGGACCTCCAAGCAGAGACCCACGTTCTTGCCTTATCTACGGGCATGTGCATAGCGACGTGTGTGTGGGCTTCTATGCGAGCGTGAGCGTGTGTTTGACCAAGATCGACTAGGCCGGTGCGGGCAAGAGAGCGGGGTAGCTGAGGTGAGCGGGACCAAAAACTAATAGGGACGACGAAAAGGGACCTTCGGCAAGACGGCTAAGGTTACATAAGGCCTCGCATGGAATGAAATGCGGAGTAGGCCAAAACCGAACGAAGTACAGCTACTGCGGTGGTGATGATGATGTCTCCTGCTGTCCTCAGACTCTTCAGCAGACTCCAAGCATTATATATGGCAAGCACTAGGCGCGCCAGAATCTTGGGATCTGCGTCTTTTCCCCCCGGCCTGTCGCCGAAGCTTTCTCTACTGAAAATTATTATAGGCGAACGTGATCAGAGATGGCAAAGGAAGGATTTGCGCTCCGCGACTGTTTCTTCGATTGCATGTTCACTTGGCAGAAAACGGGTTCTCTATTTTTTTTCTACTCAAAGCACCGCGAAATCCTTTGTAACAGGCTAAGGTAGGCGAAAACGATAGGCCACGGCATCATTGGTATTGTTTCGCTAAGATGTCTCGCCTAACGCTGTCCGCAAGAACGACTTTGGGGGTTACACTTCATGTATAACTTGACGGATTCTGATTAGGACAAATGCCGTACTGCTGCCTAGCAAGGGCTACATTCATGGCTTAACATAAGGTTCATTTTTGCCTTATGGCTATTCTAACAATTTTCATATAGTTTAAGAGTACCTTTTCAGTTATATCATGGAATACTATAGGAGCATGCCGATAAGGTAGATTAACCTTGATTTGTAATTTCAATTAAAATCAATCACCCCTAGTCCTGGAGTAGCCAAATAGTCTTCCAATGCATTCCTCATGTGCTTACGATAGATACGCTTTCTGGGATGACCCTTAAAGAAATATCGCATGATGTATTTGATAAGTTGCGCTGAAATTACGTGCAAGTACTTGTTAACTTCCCTTGTACAACCTGGAGTCGCTAGCAGACATTCTCAATATCACATATATTTAAGAAAGTTCCTGACAGTTCCTCTTGCTGACCAGTTGTACAACACGGTCAAAACAAGCTAATAAACGCCATCCAGGAGCAAAATGTTCACTTTCTCGTTTTGTTATTTCATATTCAGTACGGCTGCTGACAGTATATTACGGTTACGGGCCTGATATAGAAGAAAAATAATGAAAAAGATACAATTTAATACAATATACATATCGAATTATAGATGGCTAGGACCCACAGAGATACGGGCTGTTGTCTTCAGTGCGCGGGTACCTTCTCCCCGTACGCTTCCGATTAATATGTTCTGTGCAGTGACTATTTCGGTGTAAAGTAGCGCCGAACAAGTGTTTTCATTACATGTATAACCACGAAAGGTTGCTGGTTCAGACCCCGTCAACGGCATATATCTTACGCGATTACCTAAAAAAACAAACAATATAATAATTGCAGTACAACTGCAGTTCTAGCGGTAAAAGCGCATTCGAGTGTTCTCCTTTGTACTTATGCTGTAAATCCACAAATATACTATTGTTTCCAAATCAAGCCTGCCTTTCGGAAGAAATCAGGAATAAGCAGAACCGTACTAAATAGTGCCCTATGATTTATTACCACTTTTTCCCTATTCTACCTTTGTTTCTGAGCAGCTACTACAAAGTAGTATAAGCAAGCGCAATCAATATCTACCGATGAAATCCTACGAGTCGAACGAAGAAGGGACACTCATCCTCAATGCGAAACCATTCAGATATAAAATACATATTCGACCTCAAGGAGTACATTCCTCAATAACCAAAAACGTCACACAGAGTCTATTGTGGATAAGGGCTGGTGGTAGCGAACACTTGTTCAGGTATCTGCGCGCTATTCTGCTGTGAGGTTCATGGACGGGTGGGGCTTGGGTGACCGGTGCCAAGAACAGCGAAAATAGCGCACCGATAAGACCAAAGTTGAAGCACGAACTCCAAACCACCGCTGCGCCGACCAGGCAGCTAGTGTTCGGTATAATACATTAAAATTTAGTCCATTACTCTTCCAGCAAGACGCTTGAGGTTCGTTAGCTCGTGTTGGCTGCTAGCGTTGAGCGGTAAAGGTTGCAGCGAGCATTGGGGGAAAAGGGAGAGCAGGAAAAGCTAGGGAATAGAATAGAATCTGGCCGTACGTCCCTTGATAAGACGCATAAGCGGTGCTTCTGTACCCCCCACCCCGCGGTACCCGTCCGCACCCTAAATCCCTGCAGAACTAGCGGACATGAATTAATGTCATGTTGTATCCTCATGTCATAAGGACGAGTAGACTTGAACGGCTGCTGACGTGAAAGCGCGAACGGGTAGTTCTGCTTAGGGGATGAGAAGAGTCGAGAAGGACTGGCGTTGCTGTATAGAATAACGATTCAAGGAAGGCCACAAAGTGGCTGACAACGATAGTCAGAGAAGCTGTGAGAAAACGGAGGGAAACCCAGTGACGGAGCAAAGACAACTCTGAAAACTTTTATCAGAACCAAACGCTAGAAGCCCGCCGGCATCCACTAACAGATCCCTGTGCAGAAGAAATTGTGGGCGGTTCGGAAAGCTAGTTTTTCAGGCTGGCGGTGGTAGCAGCGGTGGCTGAACGAATGAACCGAATTCAACGGCCGCGTGATGTAGGGGAAATGTGAAACCTGCGGCGAAAGCTTATTCTTACCACTGTTTAAAGGAAGCAGAAAGAAGTGAACGGAGGAGCAATCAGAAGGATGTTATAATGGGGGCAATCCAAAGGACAGATAATTGAAATAGTTTTAGTTACATGGCTAGAGCGACTCATTGTTTAAATAAAATGACTATCAACTTGATATACTCGATGTAAACCTCATATCATATATGAACATGGGGAATCTTTCAAGACGATAGTACAGTATTATAGTTTGAAGGACCAATATATGTCATTTTACACATATTACGCCTCAAACTCCCATCTGTTCCTCAAGCTATCCAATCGACAATAAATAGAAATGAACGTTGCAAAATATATTTTACTAAAGTGTCAAGCAGAGTGCAGATGGTATCCTTCATCTAGAACGATTACCTACACTGACTAATACAGGTCAACTAAGAAAAGAAACAATGAAAATGCTAAGGAAAGCGTCAGTTCTAAAGAACAGCAGGCGATGAACAGCATCGAAGGACAGATGATCGGCTAAATAGAATAAGGGTAAAAGAGAGAGAGGAAGCCAATGTGGCAATAGGAAAGTTTGAATTATCTAAACTCCAATTTCCGCGAAGCAATGTTTGCAGAGCTTTCAAGGACTAACAGCAAAGAGCTTACATTTTTAAATCAAGTAACGGTAGGCCTTAGACGACATGCTGTAAAATAAGAGGAAATATGTGAACCTACTTGTACAGAGGTGGCCTGGCCATGTTAAGTTTGTAATAGTTCCATTGTCTTGTCTTGGGACAAGGTCCTGTGTTACTATAGCGTCGAGCAAGAAACTGTTAAGTTAGTACGATCATTGACTGGCGTCCCACAGGAGAACTAAGTTAAGAAAAGGCTAAGATCAGCCTGTTATTCTGGGTCTGGTTAAGCAAAGACGTTAAGCTGAAAAGTTAAGAGAAGCAGAAGAGGACGAGCAAGATCATACGCAGCATCAGTCTTACACGTCTTCACAGGCATGCTCAATGTTTGGTGACTCGCGTAGTACAATGCTCATACCATAACGCTCGAAGTCTTTAGAAGTCGTGAAAGTCTTGAACATAAGAGCAAATGTTGTATCTAAACGCTCTAAACTAAGATAGCAGGAACATATTCTGGTCATGCTCGGGATACGTCAACATAAGACAACTAAACAATATTAGCACAAAATAATATTTTGATAGTAGAATTATGCCTTCTGTGAGTTTCTGTTTCATAAAATGTCTTACGTATGATGTATTACGTAAAAATGAAATACGTATATTATAACAAGCCGTTCACTAACGAGATGACGGCTAATTTATTTTTAGCAAAAATACTAGCCTTAGCAACTAATATTTAAATTAAATATATGGCATCTGATGATAGGAACCATAGGCAGAATGGTAGGAAGATAACGTTTCCTCGTTAGAGAAGGGATATAGTAATGTGTGCTGAGTTCAACCAGCTTCGCCATTGTTGTATTGCAATAGTGACATGTCCGTTTTTTGTGCCGGTCAAATCACTTTTACGCAAACCTAATTTAGCATCATTTCGGCTTTTCTTTTCGGCTAGAATCTCGCAATTAGTTTGAGAAGGAATTAAAAGAGTTTACGGCTTTTCCCTTGTTTAAAGTAGCCGGTGAGGTAACACTGCATTAATGCGACTGAATGGTCGATTGATATTACTTCATCCTTATAGCCGACGACTGGTTGCAACGGCGAAATGATGAATGCGTCTGTTCGACGGGAAGCAGTTGTAGGTCATAGATTAAGGGAACGGAAAATCAGAGATCGGAAGTTAGTCGTGTCGACGGTAAACGCTACCATGGTGCCACTGGATGTCGACAATGTCCCGCTACACGCTGTCTCGAACTACTACGGTTCGAGCTGGCCCACACATCGACTGAATGGCACTGAAAGATGTTGTTCGGCCCCGTTGACTTTTATTTTGTGCCTAATGAAGCGAACAAAGCGGGTCTGCGAAGTAGGTAGTAAAGAAGGCAGGCGAGCATGTAGACCGCCATCGGTGAACCGTTGCTGACTCGAGGTTGCCTTTAGCCCGAAGTTCGTTCAGCGAGTCAACTATAGGGATGTATTCCAGTGACCGAAGTCGCAAACAGTCCACCATTCTAATATGCGTACGTTTTGTTTTATAAAAAAAAATTCTGTTGACCTTTGGCGACGCTAGGTTTAACGTTGTTTTGCACTACTTCGTTTACAGCTGCGACCTCACGATAGGATTGATAATTTAACTTATAGTCAAGTAATTGCGGCTGCATGTATATCGGAGTTGTGCAGTAGAGTTTGTTAACAAGAACAGATCTGACATCTTCGCGTTTCTTTATTCAGTTTCTGCCTTACGTCTTCAAAAAAAGCCACAACAGGGACAACAAGGATACAGCAGAACCTAGTTGTTAAGTTGATGGCTATTATCTCAGCACATAGTGTCACAGCATAATATACAACAGTACTAAACAAATTCTTCATGGCTACCTGCTGATGAAAAATTGAACAAAGGCGGTGTTTATAATTCATGATATTTCCCTAACGCATATCACAAGATACCCATAAGGCCTCAATGCGCTTTAAAGGCTATAGAATGCTCGATGATACGACTTGACAACAACTAAAAATAGGTATTATCCGCTTCGTTGATAGAATTCTCAAAACATTGCTGCTTTATATCATTCGGTACGTAAGTCTATGAAAACGTAGAACGGCGCTGCTTGTAGAAGCGAAAGTGATTCATTTCAACATTTAACTTCAGGCCAAAAGAAGCCGGCCTTCACACAACTGTACGACAAATGAAAAAATTACAAAAAAAAAAAGAAAAAATTCAGTCACCAGGAAAAATATATCAAAATATAATCATTTTCGACGCAACTGCAGGAAAAAAATACCAGTCAGTGAACTGTCTGACACCAAACGAACTAATAGTCTGCCAGATTTACTTAACAGCTAAAGGTTAGAGCGGTTACATATCAAATTTAAAAATGCAGTAGGGGCTTTTTTTTTGAAAGTGTTGAGTATAGAGAACTTTAACGAATTCAGTGCAGTGTGTTCTCGACTAGCGATTTCGTCTAAACGTTTGAGTTTTTGCTAACGGTTCTAGTGTCTGCGACTTTACAGTGGTTAGATTTTGACGAATTCCAAATGTATCAAACGCATTGAGATGACCTTTGACATATACAAACATTCCAAGAGGTAGCCAAAAATTCGTATGTGTGGACATCAATTCACTCCGATACCCCGAGGACGAGTGGAAAAACCGCTGCAACTGTGCTTATTTCAAGTATCTGAACGGTGCCGCTAGTAGAGGCAGAGTGCTATGTAATACGATCGAGAGCGCAAATACTCAACGAGGTCCACCCGGCCGGCCGTCCGTTGGTTCGTGATATGACGCAAAACATTTTCATCAATCAAAATCCACCACGGTGGCGCCGCCACCGACGTACGCTGAGGCTTGCGCTGGTTAGCAGTTGCTAGTCACAGAAAGCTGCGCGGCGCTCATGAGTGGGCTGCTGAGGGATTGATGCGATTGCATTAGGCAATTTATAGAAGCAGTGGCAAAGGAGAACTGCGGCGGTGGCAAAGAAAGGATGAGATCAACCTGCGTGTGAGCGGCTCGAAGACCAAGAGCGCACCACCGAGGAGTACCAGTCGTACGGTCTGCGGTCTCATCTGGCTGTTCATCCATTTCCGAGTTGGTCTTGCGCTTCTTTTTCCTCTCACACGCCTGCTCCTTCTCCGCCATCGTTTCTTGCGCGTTCTGCCACTTTTCTAACCCCTGTCTGAACATAGAGATGCTATCGACAGGCAGATACCATCGGTCATCGACAGACGCAACATCGAACAAAGCGTGTGCGGTTTGCTTGTTCGCGTAACCCACAACCCGATCGACGAGAACTGCAACCGTAGCTCAGCAGCACCCCGCAAATACGTACGGCTCGACCCAGGGCCGCAGTTGCTGCGACAACAACAAGCCGGGTTCCTCTATAGAAAAACGTTGCGGCGATCTACGACAAACGACTGTCATAGCCAGAACTGCAAGATCTAATTCAACAATTGAGGTCTTTGGTATCTATTATAATACGAGATCGATACCGCAGGCTGGTGTAACAACGGTCGAGAGACCGCTTCGAACGATACATTCCATTACAGTAGGCAATTGCCGCTGGCCGATACTGTGGATTCCCAGGTCTTTGAATAACAGTCAATAACCGTTAACAAGACGGCCGTCGAACCGGCGGCATGATATTGGTGTACACATACTGATAAGCGGAATACATATCTAAGTTATTTCGCTTATAATGCCACAGACAACAGGTGCGGGGACAGATCAATAATTAATATCATTCCTAAAAGAAAAGCCAATTTGCTCGTATTGTGTATACACACATATATGTCACCTTCGCGCACCATCCACTGGTCAATTTATGACGTATATTAACAACGTTGGACCTATTATATAATACTATGAAATATAATATGACATTTGATGACATTTTAAATAAATTCATGACCGTATACAGCAGTAGATCTCTAGAGGGAATTCATTCTGTAACCGTTCAAGCGAAAACTATAAGAAATTTTTCCCTTTTAAGCAGCGCCAAAGGTATTCTTTGCCAGGTGTACTTTGAGTAAAAAAAGGTCAAAGTTAAAAAAGTATTAGTAAAAGACTGCACGTCATCCGAGCATACGGAATAGTTATAACGCCAACGACTCTTGCTTCAGATCGATGTGTGAGTGCAACGACTGAGTATAGACCTCCTGGCTTTGTTGGAGTTTTTCTCATCAATCATCTGTTTGTACATAATTTGTCAGCCACTTACTCTGCATGTAGACGGTCTACTTCCTACAAGAAAGGGCAACAAAAGAAATTTGAAAAAGATCACCGTACTGTATATGAAAGATATGGACCGATAAATCTCTGTGTGAAGAAATTTATGATTAAACCAAGAAATAATATTCTGGCTATACGACCTCGGCTCAAATAGTCCACACCCATTATTTTCAGTATTAACTTCGTGTCATACAGACAATACGGTTATATTCAAGGTAAATTAGCAGCTTAATGTCTCACGACTACTTCAATGGTCTATCGAAGATCTAATGAAGCACACAACTATGAACACGTTTGTCTTCTGTAATACTGGTTTTCAATAAAATTCGTATTTGACTGCAAACGCTGTTTCTTTTGAACCTGATAAAATGAATCACATTAACGATACTGACCAAATACGCTTACACCCTAAATGATTTCAATTACGAACGAGAAGATACAGAGTATTAGATTGTTACAAGCAAATCCTGCAGATTTTCAAATTGAGTAACTTTTGAGCCGGTTAAGCAAGAATGATGATTGTTTTGTAGCTGTTAGAGGTGCTCTTTTTCTTCTATTTTTTTTTTTTCATATACTTGTCCCAGCGCTAGAACAGCCATCTACTCACCATTTGCGTTCCCATATCTGAAATCCCTATGTATGGATTTTCTAAATAAATTGATGGTAAGACATGCTTGCCCAGCAGATGGCTTTTTAGGACCCGTAATCGCATGGACTTAGGTAGGAAGAATAAGCGAGTTGAAGTCAAGGTTGAGCATTTTTATGCCCAATTTAAGAAATAATTGAAGCATGACAGTGAGGTCTGGGGTTGTCATCCCCAGTAATCAGACTGCATGTTTTCAAACGCCGTGCCAACGGTTCATAAGTCCCCTGGGGAATTCGAGATAGTGGGCTGTATTCATTGTTTCATTTTTGGCGAGCTTTTTATAGTAGCGGATGCTTGTGATGGCTGTTGCAAGTTCAAGCATCGTCTTACGTTCCAACCTACTCGACACTGCCGACATATTCGATTTTTTGTTGAAGAAAGTTTTACGCATTTAGAACTGGCTTGGAGTCAATTAATAGAAAGCTCATTTGTCACTCAGTTCGTGCATTTCTTTTTAGTACTTATGTTAAAATTCTATAACATGTGACATTTCAAATGCTGGTTTTCGCCGACGAAGCTTTAAACCCTAGGTTCCGCTTCCCTCAAAAGTCTCCTTGATTGCGACAATACGTTTTGGGTCCCGACATCTGGTTATCTCTTCACTGGCGTTGGACACTTCAATCACAGTTCTCGAGACATTTGCACCGTTTACCTACTGTGCTGCCAAAAACGCCTTTTTTTTTTGTTTCACCAGTCACCACTAAGCGTTGATTTTCAACACTGAATTTTCCTCCTTTACTAATTTCTCCTGAAATGAACTCAACCGGTTTCACTCACAAATTTCCATATTAAAGAATATTTAGAGACGCCAAATTCGCCCGTAACAGTCTAGTCATTCCGAACTGCGTAGCGCAGGTGATAACCGTTCAAAATAAACTTCAATTAAGTAGGCCCATTATTTAACATTGTGAAGAGGGTAACTTATTATAAATGAAAACTGGAACGTCTGTGCCGCTTTGTATTGTTTACTATTCATTAAAGATCGCAAAATAAGCCACCAGCAAATACGAAAGCGTGACCCCGCATACGACTTTTAGCACATATAAACAATTATTACGAGGGTATGTTTAGATTAAGTACACATTGAATTAGTTTATTCTTCAGTTGAATGCTGTAGGCGCTAATTGTTGAGTACGTTACACGTAAACATGTCAAACAACTACCATACATACAAACTGAAATGGTTTAAAACGGACCGCGCCGTTGGATCATGTGTGCCAAATACTAAGAATGTTAATTGTTATTAGTGGTAGTAGTAATATTGAATATCCTATCCTAAAGGTCCTAAAAAATACCCTAAATGTCTTGAAATAAACGCTTACGTTGATGTAGGAACTCTATACATTCAAATACCCTACCATATCGTTCTATTGTAATTGTGAATAATTATTCAAAAACAATTTTCCAGTTAGACGTTTTTTTTTCATACGTCTTTCCATAGAATACGTCCGTGTGGCTTTAGGAAAAATTGTCGTGGCAACAAATGGATTACGTTTGGCGTAAGCACGCTTCAGGCATGGTGCATTGATTAAACGATCCTATTTGGCTCCCTATAATTCTCTTTGTAGTTCTGCATAATGTTACTAAATATATGTGCATATATAGTAAGATATTTTTTAAAACACACACTGCTATATTAGCACAGAATAAACTTTAACTCCTTTTTTAAGAACTTACTTCTGCTCCTGAATTTATCTCGTATAACAGCTATTTTTTTTTAATTTTAGGCGAACTTGCTAAAAAAAAAGTAGGGTTTATTTATCACATATGTTACTTTTAAAAGTAGAGGAATGACTCTGTTCATGCTAAGTGCGTCAGCTAATACTTCCGCATAAGCGTATAGCTTTATAGCATATAACGGTATTCGGTGAATGGAGTACCCATCGTATGAAGTGGGAAGCAGTGTTTGTTTATGAACCCTTGCTTAATAGAAACCTCATTTTCGCAGAATTTGTAAAGCAATCTCAAGTATAAATTGTCTCGAATCACTGTGTCCGGTTCGACTACGTACTTCCCTGAATATTGGCAGAACGTCCCGTTCTATTTGGCGTTTACCAATAATGTAATGCACTAGTCTTACCTTATGTTCTTCACTTACGTAATCTTCTAACCAAATTAGAATTCCTACCGCATCGTCCGATTATGCTAGCTTTCATTACATATCACTGAGTACTTACCTTCTAAAAAAAAGTAGTGCATGCAGTTGACTTCTGTCAAAAAAAAAGTTACTCACCTGCCGCATTCATTAACGTAATCATTTCTGTAGTTATTTTTATCGAACTTGCCCGAATCTACTCTTATCTTATTCGTTAATTTCACATTACGAAAAAACCCTATAATTGATGTAAAACGATAATAATGTACGATATAAAATTCACTGCAGATAACCATGTTGATTAACGTATATGACGTATTTAATGGCCGAAAAAAATTATCAGAATAGCTGAGAGACTCGATGCACGTTATTTAAGTTCTGAAACGTCACATTCTAAACGATAGGGCGAAAATGTATTACGTGCAGCTATGATGACCGTGTACTCGACGTCACTATCGGAATGGCCAACGATGGATATATGGTTTGGGAGCAAACGAGTACTTCAATCGATAGGCCATCTCTAAACCTCTACCACATATTGGCCAATCCACTGGAAGACAAGGACATGTCGGTAACGAGAAACAAGAACCATCATAAAGAATTGCGGTCGTTACTCCACTCTATTTAAATAAGGCAAAGGTCATTGACTATCAAAAGCAGTCTACGAAAAGAAAGCATAAACGTTTTCTCCATTCTTTTATGGGGACTGCTCTGTTTTTAGAAAGAATATCCAAAATGAAGTACCGTCAAAATAATTATCGTAGAAATATGTCGATATAATACAAATTATAACCGTATAGAAATACACGTAAGTACACCTGTTTATCAAGATCGGATGCTTCATTTCACGTAGAACTAGCTATAGGATACCAAGGAAATATACAAATCTAGTGGTATCCCCACAAAAAAAAAGATTCGTTATTACTGAATTTCCATCTTCCTACAACAAATAAATTATGAGTTTTTATGACTGAGCTATGATCAAATTTAATTTATTCACCTTTACTGATAGTAGTCGAAACCGTCAAAAACACAAGTCAACATCACAGCACCTTACTGTCAAAAACAATACACAGAACCATTTGAAACGCTTTGTGTAATATAATCTATACGAGTTTTGTTGAGTTCATAAAACTAATTTGAGAGACTTGTCGAGTCTTGTAAAAATGAGGCAACAGGTGGTTTGATATCTATCACAGTTTTCCTCGCATCTGGATCACTTATATTTATCGTTAGAGTCATGAGAACCTGCGTTCCTGCAGAGTCTATAGTGGAACCAATGCGCGGTCAAGCGAGTAACGAGATATCTGTTTAGCCGGTTCGTTTTGTTCACTCATTATTTCTCGTCGCACCCTAGGCATTGAGACACCCGTCGACCCTCTGCGAATTTTTGCTTCTAGTTTTTGAGTTTCATTTTTGAAAGCTTCCGTTGCTGGAAGCTCAAAGTGACCATGTAGGCCCTAAGACAGCAGTGACGAGTCGGCCAAAAGATAATAAGACCCACAGAATCTGGGCCACTATATGTAGTCAGTACTCTTTTGAAAAAGGAGGCTTTGACGCAGTTCAGTTTCTCTAGGTGTTCTAGATTTTTCCAAATCACGTGTATCATACACGTTGCAATCAGAGCTACTTCGAGGTTGAGCAAGCTAAAACTGATTGCGAGGGACAAACGATAAGGCAATTTGATTGTTCATGCGGCCAACACTGCCTTCCCGCTCTTTTTTGATGTCGTGCGCAGTGAAACTTTTGCCATTTGCGTAGAAAAGCAAGGCAAAGCGCGACGTAGTGAGGTACAATGCATGAATGGCCACTGTCCTGCCTCCCCTTTTAAACTTAATCGCGTTCTTCTTAATCAGACTGACAGTAAATCACTAGTCTGTAACTTTTACACTTGCCATACTCAAACCAGTTCGACCCGTATATTTCTAAGTCATCTGTGTACAAGACGACTTTGACTAATTTTCTGGGCCCTTTTATTTGATTAGGGAGGTCCTCCAGCAAGATGGAGAGTAAGGGCTTACGTTGTCTTCCTAGAGCGAGCCAACGTGGGTTCGGCTACTTTGTTGTCGGTGGTTATTCTGTTTTCCTAGAGAATCGTATTGGAAAGGTTATGGGCAATCACAGCGATATCCACCTTAGTCCGCGTGAGCATAGCCTTGTTCCTACGCGCCGAGCTGAAGGCTGTCTTGAAGTCGACGAACGCAGCGTTTAGCGAAGCACACGGCTTGGCAAGTGTTCTTTCAACGTCGGCTATCAATAAAAGTAAATCAGGATTCATTAACTGACGGAAAACACGAATTATTTAATGGTAACCAAATTGATGATATGTATTGATATTCAATAGGCAGTAACGTTGGTTTAAAAAATCTGTGATAATGGAAAATTTTGTTATGATAAAATTTAATTATTTTTTGGAGTATTTTCAATATTACTTTAAAGTCTTAAGTTAGTTTTATAGGCGTTATCAATCTGTGTAGTTAGGTTGAGTGCATTTTTATTGAGCTGTAACATTTTGCTATTTGAGCAACAGGTTTGACTGAGCCTACATATACCTATCTAAAAGATTCTAAAAAACTTTCTGGAACGTAAAAGGAGAGTTTCATCAATGAGGAATTAAAACAACAAATACAGAACTACATTGTTAAAATAGCCAAAAAAATTAAGCAGATAACCGACCGCTTGATTTCCAACAAATTTAGAAGCAAATCTTTTGCAGAGTGAAATGTCATAGCACCAGAGCTTTTCATCTCTCTGACAACAATAATAATACGTAAGAATTCGACTGGCTTGTCAAGTTCTCAGATATAATCGAGTAAGCTAAAAATGATGATGAAATTAAAACGGCCTTCACAAAGCTTTTAGATTTGATCCCGCGTGCCAACTTAGTGACTAACGTATTTACCTGCTAATTTTAGTAATGCCTGGTAGTATAAGTCCGAATCTAGGCATAGACATACGTTGTTTCATACTGGGAGCCACCCTTTCGTCTGACGGAATGTCTAATGGTGGTGCCGGACGTAAATTCGAAACATTTAGATTAAAACCGTAAGAATACAATGTGGGGAAAATGCACAAAAAGTGCTTCAACTTCATTGTAATGCTGTCAGTATTGGTTATATATATACATATTTTTCCTGTACACACATTTTCCCTTTAACATCCTTTCCTTTAACAGGCAATGACCAAACATACTGATATAGAATCTTGAAAGTTAATTGGATAACAAGGCAAAAACAGCTTGATCATTATGCGATCAAGTTAAATGGCCGAATGATCAACAATGATCCAATTGAGAAGAACGCGTCGAAAAAATGTTTAAAAAAACCGGCAGGTTACAACAGGTATTAAAGTATTTGAAAAAACTGCCACCGACCATACAAGTCAAGCTACACCGCCAGACTTGTAAAATTTGATAAACATCTTTCATAAATTTATTTCTGAGGTCGATGATACCTACACAATGCATCTCTAAATGCACGAAGTCTTTGTGAAATTTTATGGGATCTTAATCGCTTATATAAATTTTAATAGAGATACACAGCCTGTGGAAAAATGGGACCTTTGAAGTATCAATCGTTCTAAAAGACGCGTAAGGAGCTTCATGATATTTGCATAGTGTGTTCAGTGTCAGATTCGACTGAACTATTTCATTAAGTCGTGAAATATTGCCTACGAGTCGAGAACTACGGAGTGTTTTTACGGAGAAAATTTCTGTTTCTCTTTTTTTGAGTTATGCTTGCTTTCTGGATAACAACATTGGTAACGCTTTTTACCTCTTTGCTTTAGCGTTACAATTACCATAGCTTTGAACTTTTATTTTCTTGAAAACATAAGAAATCTTCAAAATATATTTCGATCCCTACAAACATTTTAACGCAATATACGCTAATGACCTTGCACACTTTGGCAATTCATTCACAAAAAAACCTATAGTTGCATTTAATACATTTAGTTTCTACAAACAACAATAAAGTTTAAAAAACATTTGCTCTTATTTTCAGGTCAATAAAATTGGCATTCATTAGAGCCGCACTTTTTCGCCACAACCGTAGCAGACGCCTCAGCGTCACGAATCTGCACATAAAAAAAACCATGTGTAAAATCGAAAATTGTTAGAAGCTATATGTGTTGCATATGCAGGTTAGTGACTGGTGTGTGATACGTTCTAATAGCTTTTTCTGCGTCATTTTCATGCTTTCGAATTCACAGGAAAAGATCTACAGGGCGATTCTGACCCGTGGTTACACAGAAGCACCCATGGATGTTAACTTTCCTAGCATTTAATTCCGAGAAAATTGTAAGGAGAGCAAAAAACCGATATTCATGCCCACGTCAACCAGATAAGCTCGGAATGCAGAAGCATTCGTTGAAATATAGTCCCTATACATGAGGGTAAGATTCCAAGTCTGTAATGTTACGTTTCTTACGTGTATGATTATTTTTGTTGTTGACCACTAATATTATCGTTATACCAAAAAGGAAAGCATATATTTGGAAAAAAATTCGTCTTTCTTTCTTTACACTATACTCGGAAATCCTTAAGTAGAAAATCAGACGTATTTGCGCAGAAATTCGCAGGAACGGCTGAGAATAATGCACAACGAATAATGAAGTAAAGTGCATTTCGGACGAAGGCCTACGAAGATGTTTTGCTAGATGCTCTCTCTTAAAATTTGGAATTTTTACCAGTACTTTAATTGATGATACAGGTGGTACAGTTTCATCAGAAACTCTACTACCAGTTACTGTTTGCCGATGTTCATAGGAGTTTCTAAAATATGTTTTTTCTTTCGATGTAGAATGTTCTCATGTGGGGAAATCACGAGACGTATGTACACACTCAAATTTTAGTTTGCTACGTGGCTCACTTTCCGCAATTTTCAAAAACGTTTTTCAGCATCGTATATCAGCGCGGTGGCTTCTCGCTTGTTTAAGAGAAGAATATTGGAGATCAAACGGAGTGGTATGTTATATGTGTTAAACTATATACATAATACATTTTTAAGAGAAAAAGAAAGAAGGAAAGAGTGAGCAAGAAGGAGGACAACATGGTATGGCTTGGACTGTTGAGCCAAAAAATATAATCAACCAGGGATATCTTATGCTTGTTGATATCGTGCTACGACCATTCCACTTAAGCCACCATGAAACATTCTGCAAATCAAATCAACCTATATACCGTAAACATTAGTGCTGCGATCTATTTTTCCTGACCCTACATATCATTTCAAAGCCAATTCTATATATAGATATAGATTATTCCGGTCCTCTTGGTACTGGTCACCATATTCTATTTGTAAATATATCTATGATGAGCGACAGATAAAGTTCGAAGTAAAAATGCACAAGCGCAGGGTAGCAAACACTGCAACGACCGTAACGACAATGTTCGTGCTAAGGACACCGGGGCTTACGGAACGTTGTTGCAGGTTACTACGAATGCAGCGAAATACAAATTAATCGACAAACATTCAAGACAGCATGTATTACTAAACTAAGTTTGAACTTAATCGCTTCTCTCGGTTAGCTACTAGATTTTCAAGCCGTATATAGTCATTTAGTTTTACTCCTTTAACTTGTTGCCGCGATGTAGGCTGTATCATTTCCAGTATTGGGTGCACCAACCTTTCATAGCTCTTGCGTTAGATTTATTGTAGTAGTACAAATTGCGCGGTAGTTTAGAACGCTGTATCTTCCATAATCTGAAGGTAACATGTGCCTTTGTTCCGCAAATAAAAGTGGTCACTTGTGCAGTAAAGATGATTTTAAAGACTGACCACTCCTTGAAAATCAGATGAAATTATCAAAATAGCTGTAAACATTTTTTACCTGGGCATGAGATACTTTCAAACAAACATTTTGGTTAGATGTTTTATACTTACATGAGTTAACGGTTAATAATTGAGGATTTTTGCGATTAAATTGTACGCAGTGATACTCAACCGATCAATTAGAACGTTTTTAAGTAACAAAGCAAGAACTTAGAAACATTGGAAGAATATTTATATTTACGTAATAATGATAATAATACTTACCAGTTCAATAGGCCAATCAAAGATGTAGTGCCCCAATTAAACGCTTGCTAAGTCTAAGCCTTTTACAATATCAACGTAGCATTAAATGGATCGACGATTTCTCGGCCATAACATATAGAAATAAGAAGTAAAATTTTACAAATGAAATGCATACTACTTGTATAAGTATTAAATGCTAATTATATGACTGCAATTTATAATTCGCTGTATACTTGTACCTATTAAAAGACCCTTGTAGTTACTAAAACAGGTATTTTGCCATATATAGATATAGTGGATCTTAAAAATGCAGAGTTGTTACGCTGCTATATATTGCAAAATAAAGCGTATCTTTCTCATCTGGGTATTTTTTTCGTTTTTCTTATAAACGGTGTTGATATGGCAGCTCCTATCATCGTTTCCCTTATTTTCCGATTGGCGCTTACTGTGCAACCGCTAACGAGCAGAACAATGTCTAGCTGTTTTCGTCATTAATCAAATGTGTCAACAAAAACATCCGATATTTCTTTTTAACTTCAGTGATTTTCCTATGACGGGATCGTAGAAATGGTGTATCGTATGTTGTTTTTGTATAGGTTGAAGATGTATCCCCATCGTGTTGATAGAGTAAAGCAACAATCGCGGATTTTCAAGGCGGTTATCATTTCTCAGCACTAAGATGCCTATGTTTTCCGAGACCAGGGCTCACGATAGACCGATTTTTAGCAAGGGCCCAGAGCTGGCTTATCGGCGAAAGAATCCATATGGTTGCGAATCAGCATTTCAATCGTTGGCTCCTTCGATGCCAGAATACTTGGCTTCATGATTACAACGGAGCAAAATCTTAGCAGAATATTATCTTCAGCGCTACAGGTACATTTAGCAAATAAAAGTGTCGCTAGAAACGGTTGCACCTAATAATTTATAGTTGACGGTAGTATAATTTACATCATCGCTTAGTACGATAAATCATGCTTTCTGGCATAGTATTATATTGGAGTAAATATTTGGAATTCCGATAAAGCACACGGAATCTGTTCAATTCCGGTCATCCGTTTTCTATAATAACGATGTCAATAAAAAAAGAGCTTGAAACATTTATTATCATATATGTTAACAAATGTATTTATTTGTAATTCATTTCATATTCAACAGAAAACACTCAACAATATCAGTTGATAATTATCATAAGGACTTCAAATAATTTGCAACATATTACTTGAGTTTGGGTGAATGTTCATTGCAAATGTAATATTACAAAAGTTTACGAACTGAATATGAACGAAGGGTATTAAAGTGAAGCTCCTATTCCTCGGGCGGCTCAATGACATTCATGCAAACATCGGCAAACTCGATGAAAAGAGGTTCCTGCAATTGCAACGAAAAATGGGTATGAAAACAATTACCTTGATTGAAAAACGACCGTAAGATTGATGAAAAAAAAGTGGAAGTAAACTTTACTTATAAAACTGTTATCATTACTATACTCATTGTGTCTGGCAGAGCTGGTTTACTTAATTCCGACTTTTTAAAGATATTTATTCTCTTTTACACAATTATTTTGCTTGGCGTCGATAATTAGTGGTAGGTACAACTTATTAGATATTTCTTTTAGGTATTTAGGTAGTACAGATGTGTTTTTTTCAATAAATGATGGGTATCGTTTAATACAGTGTTGACTTATCCACTTGCCTGCATCAGTTGATCCAGCATTCTTGCGGGATCTGACTGAGATGCTAATTTGGTTAACAGATCGCGTAAATGTGGATTTTGCAAGGTCGTACGAAGTTCCCGAGAACCTTGCAGATACTCGAGAAGACGAGGTGGAACCTAGAATTGGTTGCAAACAAAATATACTATAAATGCGGCTATTATAACACCTGGATAGTTTGTGTATATCTTTTACAAACGATGTGTCTGGGACGATTTTTTTTTTGTATGAACTATAAATAAAACAGAATTTTATGTACATACTTGAAGTAATGATTATACGAACGTTATTATGATTCGGTTATTACTACACCCTATAAAAAGCATTACTTTTTTTTTATTTCTGACTAAAGTGTTTTTCCAACAACGCGATGAAGCAAAAACGATGATAAGGCTAATCCCGAAAAAAAAAAACAGGGCAACATTGGGTCTTAGAGCGCAAATTATTGTATTTTTTTGTTTTTTCACTGTGGTTTCAAGAGATTTCACTTTGGCGTCTACTCCTATGTTGGAACGTTAACGAGTCTAATAGGACATTTTTTTTCGAATAGTGGTGAAGAGTCACACGCTTTTGTTGGAGCATTTGTCCAAGTGCAAAAGATATGGACAAAAAAGCTTCTGGCTTTCGACAATAAAATATGCTATTAGTTACCGTATCTTCTCGGGGAAAGTCTCGCTTCGGCGAGTCCGACGGTATCAATTGCCTAAAATTTGAAGACGACAACGTGCCATTACTGAGATGAACTAAATCCTCTAACATGATGGGTATACACGTCTTATACAGAATTGTATGAATTGGAAAATGTAAATATATTCAATAATATTTGACATATGAAAGGAGAACCGTTATATAAAAATAAAGATATTTAAAAATACCGTTTTGTAATATCTAATTCAAGTGCTTTTTTGATTAGTTTTTTTGATATAGCAGTAATTTAACTTAACGCAAATATATGCGAGATGAGACATAAAGACACACATTCAGATAGTGTCATTTATATTTTTAAACGTATTCAGTTATTATTTTAGATTATGAAGCAGTACGTCAAAAGATCGACCAAGTCGTCGGGCGAAGCGTCGTAATTCTCAGAATGTTCTGGGAGTTTCCGAGCCGAAACGAAAGTGACTGACTGCGTATATTCTTGCGAGTATAACAATGCATCAATAAAATAGAATTTAAGTGACAACACAAAAGAAGTGAGAACAGCAGCTTACTCAAAAAATCGCTATTCATAACGTATAATACTTGTTTGCTTTCCGACTATATCGAGAAGCGTCGGATATCTGTGAACTTGCAAATACAAAGCAAAATGCGAGGAAAATATTTAAACAGATTAAATGAATTATTAGATGAGATTATGCCATCACAACTATCCGAATCGTTATACTTTTCTTGTTCGACAGAATAAGAGTTTATAAAATCCGACAGTATTTCATGAGACCTACAATGGATAGTAACGTTGAGCTTAGCGCTTTTAGACCATCAAGCGTTCGGAAAGCTCGAACTCATCTGATGAATGAATGCACGTGACGCAAATCGAATCGCTTCCAGATAGAAATAAGATGGAAGAAATATCATACCTCGACTCGTCTCGTGTTACTCGATGTTCTTTCGGTTTACAGCATCTCCCACGCACGATACTATTATGTGTTTTATAACAATTTACAGAACAGTACCTCAAACTGCACACACACTTATATTTTGCTTGCGACTCCACGCACACGTCACAAGTTTGCTGCGCCATCGTCGTCTGCTAGTTGATAGCAATAGCACGCTTCACTCTCGAGTGAATGTGTCTCGCTCGACACATCAACAGACGGCCTTCTTTCCACCTATGAAAGGGACGCAGGTTTCTTTGAGGGCAGGCGCGATTATTTTTGACAAACGGGATCAGGTGAGTAGTCCTACGAAAATGCAAACGAAATTAAAAAATATTTTCTTTTCGGTAATGCCCATTCCTTAAACTGTAGAAATTCGATTGTTGACCACAACATCAGCGGCCACACTTGATGCTTAGCGATGTTGATGGTTGTGCATTCTGGCCTTAATGTGCATTTGCCCTCAGTGAAGATTTTTTTTGCTACATAATTAACTTATTTAAAATAAAATGCGTACCAATTTAGCTTTATATTCAACTTTGTAGTAAGGAGGCGTGTTTGACTGCACTGAATAGAAATTCACATAGTAATAGGAACTGAAGTCAGTATATTACAGGTTTCATAGCCAACAGGAAATAATGTTTTTCAAAGTTTAGACTTTTCATAATTTTATAGCGTAATGTCGCATTAGATGTCTCTAATGTTTTCTCTTAATAGTTGCATATAATATATTAGATTTTTAATGGTTTCGATAGCAGTTTTGCGTAGAGATGTTGTGGATAAACAACCTTTTTCGAGAGCAGCCTAGCCAAGTAGAAATGCAGTGATCACGTTATTCACGCATTGTCGATATTTCTATAGTCATCTAGAAATTTAGTAAACACAGTCCTGTGTTAAGAACCAATTGTCATTTGCTACTCTGATACTTGTTTATCATTCTAGCAATAAAATTGACGAAGTTTACTTAATTCATTAGTTCAAAAATGATTAGTAGTTTGTAGCATCTAGGATTCTAAAAATTAATAGAGAATATATCAAATTCTAAGCAAGTAACAAAAGCTCTAAAGTACAATTACAATATGCATTTCGTCTTCATTGCAGTGATCAACAATAGAGAAAAAATGCTACACTTCTAGACGCGGCTTTTTTCGAAAACGATTTTCATTATGTAAGTGTCATAACAATACTGAGATCTGTATTATTCATAGCGAACGTTTACTGTAAGAGATTAATTGCTATATCTTATTATATTGCGACGGTGTTACGAAGTAATCTTCGAAAAGCTGTGTCAGAATTGAACGTGAAAAAGATTCAGTCGGCATTAGAAATTACGTGAAAGTGGATCCTCCTATTTCATTGAAAATATAACATATCAAAAACATTAACAAACAATTGGATTTTTTTAAACAACTCTGTCTGAAAGCCTGTCAGGACGTTCCATATTGCATATAAGACCCAGACGACGCGAATCGTGTAAAGTAGCGAAGTTTTTAAGCTTATATCAAACGGGTATAATCCATATTCACGTTTAATCTATATAGGTTACAATAAAACCATGTTCTCACATAGTAAGCGTCACGAAGTTATACCTATATTTCAAATCTAAGTTCAAAAGAAGACGCCTTGTATGAACCCCTAGGTATATTAAAAGAGCAACTTTACTGTCTAAAGCGTGTATTAGGTTTATGTAAACTGAGTTGTGCAAAAATCATTTGACATTGCCAGTAGTATACGTTTCGTATGTTAAAAAGTGCTTTTTGGTATAAACATATAAGTAATAAATGAGGGTGCCTCGAGCATTAGGTGAGTACTACTCTATAAATTAATTGGGTTTTATTTGTGATTCGTCACCTTAAATAAGTATTATCAAGAGTTATGCATCGTCAAGCATATTATAGCCTTTGTGCTACCTAATTTTAGGATCGATAGATCAAAATGCTCGAAATGACTGTTAGCTAAAATGTGTTGGCCGCCCTTTCCCGAAAGAATGGCTACCAGAGATTATTGCGCGGTGACGTTTGGGCTTGGAAACAACATAACTAAAACTAAAAACCTCTTTGTTGGACACCAGGTTTTGTGCCTAGCACATATTATCTTTATATGAGATTAATAATTTTAGCGATAGCTTAATTTACTTAGTACCACTCAGCCAATTTATTAGCTATATAAGTGCGATCTTTTTGCTTTTTGTGGATGCATTAATCATATGACTGAAATCCATATTGGAAGGAACTTCGCTCAGTCATTTAACGGGCAATTTAACGAGACGCAGTTAAAATTATGTAATAACGTAACTTTTTAGAGGTTCGGCTTAAAGAATATCACTTTGAGCTCTACGTAGGTTGTTATCATTATATTCAAAGCTACTATCATTTAATTTAGTATATCAAAGTTATATTCTAATAAGAGGTTAGTGCAATCATTATTCAGTGTACCAGAGATAAACGTCCCTCCCACGATTTTTCATCGCCATTTAGCAAAATATATAATTATCAGAGCTTGCCGTTTTCGTTTATGTATCTTTTTTTAATTTTTTTTATTTGGTGATGGTTAAATGCAAAACCCCTTTTTTGTTCTGCAAGCATTTTACCATCACTTTGCCCAATTAACATTTTGGGTCAAGGGCAGATAGTAAAAGGTCTGTTCCGATACTTCAAAAATATTACAAGAAAATTACAAAAAAAAGTCTAGATGCTTCAGAAACACAAAGCATGTTCGAGAATAAGGAATGTGACCGTATATGATAGCAAATTAAAACGGACTGGAAGGCTAAAAAACATGATTAAACCAGAACTAATAGTCGTTGTTAAAAAAACAGCCGAATTTATTGGGGAAAAAATCTGCATGAGCACAGAAGATAACTAACAGTATGAATTATCGCACTGTAAAGTGGGGCACATCACTTCGTTTCAAACCCAGATTTGATCCCAGATCTCAACAACGCATCGGGAAGTATAAAGCGCTTCCCAACGGTGTATTAGCCTTAAGCATTAGTAATGAAAATTTTAGAAAAGAACAAGAACGGAAAAAACATATACATATCATATTTTTTTATTATTATTGCGGCAAGTTATTCCGCAATTCATTTAAAGACGCGCTCTTTGGTTAAGAGAAAATAAATTATTGTTATTATTATTACTATTATTATCAAATATTTTCAATTTGTTTTACTTTTTTATATTGGTTAGGCAAGCGATAAAACTATCGATAAGACTATTATTATTATTATTATAATAAAACATATATTTTTAACAAGAACCTTTGTTCAATCACTGATTACTTTTAAAAAATTGCTTTTTTTTTTGACAAACCCCTTTTTTGTGATTGAGACCTATAGACCGCTTGTAACCTAGCTCGAAAATTAGTGAAATGTCGTGACTAATCAACAAATTATGTTATCTTTTTCTTGTCTTTATAAAGCTTCGTTTGTGAATCATATATATGTTCCCTACAAAATATTATTAGAAGTTTTTTTGTTGCAAAAATAACGTGCTAAATATATGGACTGTCGTAAACGTTGATTTACCCAAACATAGTCCATATTAGCACTCCGGTTCTTTAGATGAACTATAATCGAATCTCGCTTTTAGAACTACAATTGAAAAAAAATAGGTTTGTGTTTAATTAGTTCAATTGTTATGGCATGATATACAGGCCTATTTAGCTGACAATGATTAATTAATTAGGTTACAATTAATATTCACTGTTTCTCTCAAAAGTATCGGGAGTAGATTATAATTAAATTAGCGGTATTATCATAAACCGCTTATCAAGTGCAATATGATGATGACGATGAGATATATTCCTGGAAAATGGTATTAGAGACTGACAAAGCACTTTTAAGCACTGGGTGAGTTATTGAAAAGCATTTTGCTCGTTACCTGTACAAATGACTATGTTGGTGAGCCTACTACCGAGTGAGATAGGTGAGCGATATAGTATTGTATCAAAAACAAAGTTTGTGTTTTAGCCGCCAGTGGATATCCTAAAAATATTTCTAAGTCGGCCTCATATAGAACCTAGCAAAGCGCCAAACTTTAATGTAAGTACAAAATATTGAAAAAAAAAACAAAGCTTTAATTAAGCACATTGAAGCATCATACCAGTGAACGTATAAGCGAGAGAGCACAGTGTTCTCTATACTGTTACTACGTAAGGAGCGCATAGGTGTTTTCTATCATAGTTCGATTGAGTAGAAACGACTGAATATAATGTACCACTGCAACGCAGGCAATAAAGTGTCATTTAGTAGTACACGTTCGGAGCGTTAAGTAACTGGTGGCGATTCGATCTGCTATGGCGGTACTCTTTCCATGATCTCAATATAATCTTGAACCGGGTCGGAGTCTCGAAGCATCGAAAGGGTGCATAGCAGGAGAACATTAAGTATTGCAAGTGCTTTGCTTTACATCAAGGCACAATGAGTCAACCCGTTGAGTCAGATAGTTGTTCCACAGAATCTATGCTTATGCGTATGTGTGTGATTGTGGGCGTTTGTCTGCCTTTAATTGTGTTGAGAGTCTATGTAGCGTTGAGGAAGCATTTAGTAACGGCTGAACGAGTTCGTCCTCGTTCATAATATCATTGTACAAATCGAGAGTTCACAATGTTTTACCTAATGAAAATGGCTATGTGTGCAGACTGAATCGAATTAGAACAGGTAGGCTGATGCGTTTTACGCCCGTTCACTGTTACGTCGTCAGACTCAGCCGCTACACTTCATTATGCAATTGTCCGCGTAGCTTACGCGCTTATGAACGACAAAGAAGGGGTGTGTGCAGAGATAACACCAGATTATCGACTCAGAATATTAGCCGGTCGGTTACATCATTTATTATTATAATGGTATCGTTCGCAGAATAATCAAGTTACGATTCATTCAGCACTATACATATTGATACCAACTGAGCTTCGAGATACCTCGTGTTATATATATTGACCACTGAACGCAGACGAACTTGTAGAAATCACCTTGCATTCACAAGTTTTATAAGATTTATCTTGCATGATCCAATTATACCTAAAAGGTTGCTAAACTGATGGCAACTATTCACTACCACTCCAGATCATAGATCTTTTACTTAATAATTAAATCAAATACAAGAGAACCAATAGCCATGCCATAACAAATCTCAATTAATTCACCTGAGCCATATTTTTGAAGCATGAAAATAGTCGAATAGAGATATCTTGTTTTCCTTAGTTACTTTGCTTCCTCTTTTTCCTTTAATAGACGTATATTGAAGGATTATTTGAATGTCTACGCACTAAGAAATTGACAACCTGAGAAATACAAGATGGTTTTTGATAAGAATGAGCAACGTTTGAGATGTGTTGGGGTTCAAATAGAAATAACTATGAGCCCGGTTGACTTAGTAGGCAGTTATTGTACCGCACAACTCAATTTCCACGTACAACTAATTGTTGGCAGTGCTTGTTCTCAGCTGGTTTGCAGAGACTTTGCATGATATTAATAGTTTCTTGAATTCATTTTTATCACATGCATAAGCCGCGTATGCACGTTTTAGATTCGCATGCGTTAATCTACATATGTATCATATACAGTTCTAACGAGCAACTCTAAACCATAGTTACGGATCAGAAAGTACGTTATTTTAATCACTATAATAATACGTAACACGCTATAGTTACATCATTCACTTGAGGTATTTTTTCCTTTGCCTTACGTTTCTTATTACCTTGTGACACTTATGATTTCAGCAGATAATGGCCCAACCGGAGAACCATAATGCGTTGCTGAATTCGGAATATTCCGAATCGCAGGAGTTCAGGCATCATTATAATGGCTGTGATTTGTGCAATCCAAGCACCCGACTTCATCGGTACTTCATTTTCATCTTTATGTGTCTACTACCCTTTGGTACGTCTATCACAGTCCCTGGCGTTAGTTCACTTCTACGTTTCATTATTTCTCATAGGAATTATTAGCAGTGATATCAACATACGGTCATGTCATATATGGTTAATGCGAAGACAGGCGCAGTTTACCGTTTTTTTCTTTAGCTAATTCAAGTAAGGCTTGTCTGTCTATCGATGGAAGCATGCTTAAGGGGAATCTCTTAGAAGCTCTCTTCGGAAATGCGTTTTGTGCTTTCAATGCCGCAGTCTTCTCCAAGTGTATCAGCGAAGGCTTGCTTTTAATTATGAAGGAATCTGTAAGATACAATACGAAGCATTCATCCGAAATTAGGTAAAAATCTTATAAAATCGGAGTACTAACGAATTATTATTATTATAAACATCTCGATTAACGTTTCACTAGGCTATAATAAAGTTTGGTTGAACTTATGTGAATTAAATGATTTCAAGTTGTTTAATTTCGAATGCTTAGTGCGTTGACTGCATGGGGCATCGTTCGCCAGATTATTGGAATGACTTATTAAAAACATTTGTGTACGTGATACATACAAGTTAATACTTTTCACGATTACAGTAATTTTTGCAATAAATTATCTTTATTCTTTTTGACATGTTTCGCTTTAGTTAATTTGGTGTGACACTTGAAATACGGTGACACATAGAGCAACATCTAGACGCTAAAAATACATTGTTTTTTTGCCCTGAAGGTGACTTACTTGTCATGTTCTCCCTATTATGACATTATAACGAACGCAACACTGCGGAAAAGATCTCTTTAAATCTACCAGCAGTCATTATGAGCATTAAAAATTATTGTTTTAAAATCAGTTCCATTGATTAAGTTGATCGACCCGCAGGACAGCGACGATTGGACGAAATTTCAGCTGAAATTAATCATAAGATTGTTAATCTTTAATGTTAGGCGGCCGCCGCATTATCTGCTAGGCCCTATTTATACCTTAGACGTTGTGCGAGAACGTGTGTGTTTTCCGTCCGTGTAGATTGAATTTGTTCCACTTTGGTAGGCACACGCCAACGCAGTAATGGGGTTCTGCGCGGAAAGGCAATACCACACTCTTTACGACCGATTCGTCAGCTGTGGATATATTTGTCCCAGCATTCTACATACCTGTGGATATCCGTCTGGGTTGTCACTTCCTTATCATGGGTAAACCTTTTATTTGTACCATTCAGTATACACTATTATCGCAAAAATAGCGTTAATAGTGATAATCATTTACGAAGTAAAGAGCGTAAAAAGGAACGAACTTATGCATATGCTTGAAACAAATAATAATAACGCCTACAGCATGCAATAACGCTTGAGCTTCTAGCATAACAGGTTAAAGATCCACATATTTCCTGTATACGTTTTGCGCACGGCCCTGATGTGTTAATAGTCTGGTAGACAGCCATTTTGCATATAATAATAATCGTATAATCCATTTTCTTGCAATCTATTTCTTCTATAGCCGTGGATAATGCCCCAATCGGGCTAAATTAGAAGACCAAACGCTTTCATTGGAAATTGTTTTGCAGAACACTTTAGATTTTTTACGTCTCCGATTTTTAGTAGGTAGACTTAACAGGTGCTTTATAATTTGCACTTGCAAATGACGCGAGTGCCAAGGGTGACATTACACTGCCGTTTGCTCCGTCGTTCTGCCTGTTGTCGATAGCCTGTTTTAGATCGAAAGTGACCTGTCAAACTTGCATTATTATTAGTGTCTTAAGTGACTGGAGGCAACGTAGAACTTATTTTACACAACTCAGAACCGTATTGTGAGTGTTAGCCTTGTCCTTTGTTAGATTAAATCTTAAATATTGCACACTAAAACTTTGATGTCTGTAAAGAACAAAATTTGTGCTGTAATCCTTTTCCAGGCTCCTACTTCTGTTATGACAACCCGGCGGCCTTGCAAAAGCATATTATGGAAGATATGAACGTCACCGATGCTGATTATGCTAATCTCTACTCATGGTATTCCTATCCGAACGTCATCCTCTGCTTTTTCGGTGGCTTCTTTATCGATTCGGTATTTGGCATTCGTATGGGAACAATCGTCTTCGCAGGGTTTACCTGTTTAGGGCAGATCATATTCGCCGGGGGAGCTCTGATTAATCATTTCTGGGTGATGGTATTCGGACGATTCATTTTTGGGTTCGTAACATTTTTTTTTATGATGTGCATACAAAACGGTAGTAGACTTAACAAATGATAATAAATGTTTTTTGATGATGTTCAGGTTTTGATGTATGTCAAGCCTCTTAACTTATCGCTGTTAATTAAGATGGCTTTCAATTTTTTGCTATGCGCCTTTAAAAAATCGGAGTAGAATAATGGGGTCAGTTTTAAGTAATGAGACCCTAATACCAATACGAGCCATGAGTAAGTTGTTAATGCATTGTAAGTTACCTCTGCTTTGTTAATATGTTTATCTAAACATAATAATAAATATAATAAAATGTTTATCTGGCTTACAGTATCGGAGGAGAATCGTTAACAGTCGCCCAGAATACGTACGCAGTACTATGGTTTCGTGACAAAGAACTAAACACAGTGTTCGGCCTGTTGCTATCGATTGCTAGGGCAGGTAGTTTAGTAAATTTCAACGCAATGGTGCCTGTCTATAACGAAGTCATGAAACACTTCAAGGGCCATGAGGCCCTTGGTGTCACTCTCATGTTAGGTAAGACCATTCCTTTTTAATTATTTAGTGTTAGTTTAATTACATTGAGATGCCATAGTGCGCGTTAGAGTTATTGAATGGGCTGCTTGTACGCGGGTTATTAAGCTACTTAACTGGCCTTGGCAGGTACTAAGGAATACTTTCTTAAATTGTTTAAATTCAACTATTTAGTAAACAACATTATCAAAACGTTTATTTATTTGAAAATACGTCTTTGCCACCTGACGTAAGTTGATCTGTGTTTATAAATAGCGAAAACGTAAATAAGTACGAATATTAGTGCTGTTAGGTCGTAGTTTAATAAAAAACAAAAAAGAAAAACCAACTATACGCAAAGGGTGCTATGGGAAATATGTTAATTGGGCTAAATTTCTATAGAGTGTGCCGTAGGTTATCCACGCAAGCCCGAATGACTTTCGTGCTTCCCAAAGGAGTCCTTTCCTGCCATGTTAATCGGTTTGTGAGGCTGGTATAGCTGCATGGAGGGCCAAATGTTGCTTTGTATTAATACCTGCATTTCTAAAATGCAAATATACACTTGTAGCCACTCATATGCCTCTTCTACTTTCGTCATATTTTTCTACAGCCGGCGTTCTTTGTATATTCTCATTAATATGCGCAATCATCCTGGCTGCATTCGACAAACGCGCGGAGCGGATTCTCAACCGAGCAGCTCACGGCACTGGTGAAACAGTGAATATTAAGGACGTACTCTACTTTCCAGTCCAATTTTGGTTACTTTGTCTTGTCTGTGTTACTTACTATGTTTCTATATTTCCTTTCATCAGCTTCGGCAGGTGAGTCGCTAAATTATGTTAGCACGAAGCTTTTTCGTATGCTGTAGATACCTAACAAAATAGAAATTAAAACAGCTAACAAAAACGTCGATCACATTTTTTTTTGTTTTTAATTTAAAGCTTGTGCATTTACTTTATAAAACTCAGTATATGCATTTTCGGCTGTGTAAATGGCTTATAGTAACCGACTTTTTTTCCTATATCGTTTGTTTATAGTTGCTACCTTCAAACCAAGTACAAGTTCTCGGAGGCGAAAGCTAACGAAATCACGAGTTTTCCATATTTGGTGAGCGCTATTATATCGCCTTTATGCGGTTTGATCTGTGATGTGTTTGGATTAAATCTCTTCTGGACGCTTATTGCCACCGTGTTGAGCTTCGCGTGTCATCTGGTATTTAGCTTCGCACCGATGGATATCAGTCCTCTTCTTCCGTACTTCGTCATGGTTGGTAGTAACTTGC
Organism: Varroa destructor; assembly: GCF_002443255.2. NCBI lineage: Eukaryota > Metazoa > Arthropoda > Arachnida > Mesostigmata > Varroidae > Varroa > Varroa destructor. Next base: position 61,248,893 of record NW_019211454.1, on the reverse strand, counting down.
TAGCAAGCGAAGTCTATACGTTGCACTGAGCCACGACAAAGAGACGTCCTAACGTTGGCAGAGTAGATGAATTAATTTAATCAAACTTCTAGTAAATTGTGATAGTAGTAAGGCTTTCATGTTCATCTGCATAAATTTTGCTACTTGGTTAAATAGTTTGATATTTAGTCTCATATATCTATGGAAATTTACCTGTTGTCGGCAGTTCGTACTAATGACAAAGTAAGTGCCACGGTCACGGTGACCGTAAGGTGGCACGAATACAAACACGGATTTCAACCGTTTTAAATTGCATTTGTATAAGTACGACCAGGCAAATTAACCTGTAAGCTATGTTTAATTTTTCATTTTTTCCACTTATTCGTTTTATTTTCGTGTGTTCTATCTTATTTGTGTCCATTAGACTACGTTAGGTTTTATGTTTTCGTTTTTCGCGTGCGCCTTCTGGCCCATGGTCGCAATAGTTATTCCTGAACACCAGCTAGGCACGGCGTATGGCGTAATGCAGGCTATCCAGAATGTCGGATTAGCCGTTGTCACCCAGTTAGTCGGAGTCATCAAGGATCACGGTGGCTACGATTGGGTGGAATTTTTCTTTCTGGGATGGCTATCCTGTGAGTATAGCCCTTCCCTTCGACTATAATGGTTCCTTAGTTTCTGCTAGGTGTCATTCCGTGAACGGCTCAGATACTCCTTACACGTCTATCGACTTGCGATGACAGAGTAACCTCGTATTTACTCGTTACCTTTCTCATATGACAGACTTCTTAATTTACGTGAATAACAGTGAGAAATAACCTTCAGTGCGCTGGCGTTAACTTTTCCCATTTTTATTACTTTACCCTCATAGTGGCGATCGCAAGTTGCATCGTGCTTCAGATATACAACAAGGCAATCAAGGGCGGGCTCAACCCTCCGCTGTATCGCGAACGGTTCAGATGCTGTCGGCAAAACGAAGATGAAGTTCCTCTTGTTGACTAGGTCCAAACAACTATACAAATAATACTATACAAAAACTAAATAGTCGACAATTAACCGAATTAGTGAATTAGGCTAAATGTAAATGAAGAATTTCTATACGTTTTATTGGCATATTCAGCTGTGAAAACGTCCTTTAATTCGAAATGGTGGGCTGAACGACTTAATAATTGGGTTTATGGGCAAACTTTTGTCTCCACAGTTAGCAGCCCCAATTTATGATAATAAAGAATATGGCTTGTTGTTGTTGTTGTCATTATTATTATTGAGGTTGTCGTTGCTACTAAAGAGTGGCATCAACCTCAGGCGATGTCGCGCTGATCTACATGGCACTTTTTAAGGGTTTCCCTGTATAAGTATTATTGAAAACAATTCGATTTATATTGCATACCGAGAATGTGTGGGAGAGGAATGTGAGAAAAAGCACTTGTGCTTCTAGGTACATATCTTTAAAATTGACAAAATTCGAACAAAGGCTTTCCACTGTTAGGTTATCAGCAAAGGATGAACGATACTTTGCTGAGTAATAATAGTGACAGAATAAAGTAAATCACAGAATGATTCAAATGTACGCTACACCACATCGACGGAGTATGTTCGGAGATGGTCGGGCCGCAACAACAGCTAAACACCTTTGTTTCGATGAAATATATATATCAAAGTAAAATACTAAGAACAATATACTATACTCAATCTATTAGCGAAGTGTGATTCTATTTCTCTTTTACAAGACACCTAAGCCATTTTTTGTGTTTAAAATTTCATCATGTACGATGCAGAAAACAGCGAGTACGTACATAGTCGTGTATATTCTAACTAACATATCGGTAAATAGACTATGCCGCTCATAAATAGATCCGCGAAGCTAAATTAGAACATCTTAACTTTACTTGAAATCATGGAACATATTGTATTACGCAGTTGCTAGCATAATGCAGTCCGCCATGATTTGATCACTTTCCTATAGGCCAACATGAACAGCAATGTGATAAATTAGAAAATAAGGTTCCCATGATTATAAATGTGATTGTTATTTATTGTCTACTATCGTACAATGGTTTGAGCTTTGTAACGAAATAAAGTAAAATTCAAACTTAACTTTCGTAACGGCTGCTATTAGTTATTTGTTCTTCGACACTGAGTCATAAGCTCTATGTTCCTGTACAGTAGTTTTTCACGATAAAGCTAAAAGAGCAGAACCTTTCGATTGGGCCAATAGTAGCTATTTCAAATTAGACTGCAGGAAGTCTTAACTCTGCTCATCAATGGCAGAAATGTCCGGCTCGTTAGCGATGTCTAACCCATTTCGTGTGATCACCATCAACGTGCGATTCTTCCAGAACGTCAGACCCGTTGGTTATGTATAGTTTGCCATTAGTGCATGGCTCATCATTTATATCTAGATTATGGTTGGGGTTCATATCGTCATCGATGCCCAGCTCGGTATCGTAATCCTCGTTGGCAAAACACCCTCTGGATTGAAGCAGCCCTTGGGGTGTAGGTTTGTTTATTACTCATAGATGATCACATTGTGCCCGCTCCACACTGGAGTTCGTTTTGAACTAATCCACAACAATAAGAGCAGCTACGGTGTTTTCGTACGCAAAAAATCCTAACCTTGTTGGCTTCTGTCTCCGGTGCTAATCTCAGTAAAAATCAACGTGGCTTCTTTAAGATTTTTTTTTCTTAGTGTTCCTAGCTATTTTTCGTTTTATTAGGATCTTCCTCAGTTACATAACTAATTAGCTCTGTATGGTACAATGTCATTGAACAGTGAGGATTGTCACCTTCAAAAACACAATCATTGCGCAATGATATGCGAATGGTGAGGTTTTTCTGAAAATTAGATACATAGTAATTTATTGGTCTAAATGTCAGAGTCAGGGCAATCTATGGAACGATCAGAAGCAGTTAACTCGTTAACAGGTGCGAGGGTGGCGCCATCTAGTCCAGTCAAATAAAATCTATTTGCAGGGTAAAAAATTGTATATCGTGTTGAAATAATATCTGTCATATTTTAGCGTATTCAGTGTAAATTTGATGGGCATTGCGGCTATGGCGATTTATGTGCACAAAGAGCAATACATCAACAGTGGAAAGACAGGTGTTTACTATTTACTTGCCATGCATCGAATCCATTTTAGTGTATTCTAGGTCTACAATAATGGGCCTAAATATTCAATTGCAAAATCAACTTTCTTTATTTTAAGTATAAACCAATATTGGAAAAGAAAATTTATTTAGGTAGACCTAGGACGAAATCACGTGGTCGGGAAACTAAAATAATCGTAAAATAGCATCTTGTCAGGTACGTTCCGACATATATTTCTGTTGTATAAATTAGTTCCTTTTGCCATTGATCTGATTTTCCAAAACAGTTATTTTGATGGCGTTCTGGTTACTCTGCATGTCAGTAATATGAAATTTTGTTTCTTGAGATAAAGTTCGATTTTTTTAAATGCCAAACCCAAAAACTAATCTTTGTAAATCTATAACGAGTAGAAAGATATTAAAATAAGATAGTAGTGTCCGGTTTTTCTTTATTATCTTCCAAAAGTCGTTTTTAGTCTGTTCTTCAATCGGACTATTCATCGTGTTACCGAATTTACTCTTTATTTCATTCGACAACCTAGTAATAAAGTTAGTGGATAAATTGACAAAAATAGCGGTAAAAACTAAGCATAATATTCTATCTAATATATCCTAAATCTCATAATATCTTACATGACGTTTGTAGAATTGAAAGCACGCTTGGGATCAAGAAGTTTTTAGTTTTTTTTATGTTCAAAAGTATTTTAATTCTCCCAATGCCTCCTACTCCTGTCATAAAAACCAGTCAAAAATTTCGAAGAGCCGAATTTCGAATTAAATAGCCTTAACCAGACTATTTAACCTAAACGTGCATTTCTGAATTCCCAAAATAGTAAACTTTAAATATTTGTCATATTAAAGCAATTTCTAATACGACTATCTTCTTATCTTCTTTTTTTTTTTGTTATAGTAAACGCAATACTCGCAATAAGAAATAATTTCTATGGAATAAAATTCGTGTGCTCATTGTTGTGGGTCCATCGCCCCACCCCATTGCTCACCGCTGTCCGTAATCGATGGTCGCTTATATAAAATAGATTGAACACTCTCTAGATTATTGTTTATTAAAGTGCGATAATTAATTTAAGTACGTATTATAATAACACTGTGAATAACGCGACCTATTCACCTTCATGTATAGCATCTAATATTACTTAATTCATGCAACTAACTTATCGCATACGATCAGCTCCTGTCTGCACCTATCGCTAGTGAATGAAGGTCGAGTAAATTCGTGATGCACTGGGGCTGTATTGCAGACGAAATCATTCATCTGAAAGGATACGGTATCATTGATTCGAAGCAAAGTAGCATTACTCATTATCGAAGACCATTTCTTTAGCGATAGGCCAGATTAGCTTCTCAAATCGTTTTATCAACGACGTTTTTGTAACAGTAGGAATCGAATGTGGCAATTGCCGTCTGAACATATTTTTCTTCCAGTTTATGCACTTCGTCGCAGTAGCTTGTCTCGTAGCGTCAGAGCAAAGTCTCTAGTGACTGTAGATAGAAGTAGCGCATTGAATTGAAGGGAAATATCTGCGAAAATTTTTCTATTTCTTCTAAGGGAGGTGGATAGATTCTTCACAAACACATCCAGTGTTGCGGCAAGTTTCGAGTTCCAACATAAACATGAACAGAATATAGTAGACAGCATCAGTAGAGCCCATGGAAGGTTCGTATGGATTGGCTGGCGGTGAGAACATCTGTAAATACACAAGTCGAAGGGACGCTTACTTAGGTGGAACTAAGCCTAATGTCTTAGAAAAGCATCTGAACCTTGATCTATTTTGTTGAGCGTAAATTTAATGGTGCGCAATTTCCTTAGATTTCTGCTTCGAAGCCTGAAGTTCAAGTGTCGTGTTTTATCCAGCCTAAAAATCATGAGTTCCTACAGCCTGTTGCACATATCCATTTTACAGAAATGAAAGCTTTTTGGTACTCGACAAAACGATATGCGCTATTTATTATTTTGGTTCAGTCGATATTATTAATGCGTTCGCCTTTAACGCAGCATCATGATTAGACGGGTTAAGCGACAAGCTATCTTGTCTAGTGGTTTTGAGCCCTTCAAATATCGCTGCGTGATTATTTTTTAGTAAAAAGCGCCAAAAAACCAGACAAGTTGGGCATGATAAGGATAAAGAAAAATCTCGTCGTCAATTTATTGCAAACGAACGGATCAAGTGAATTCATAGTTATCTTCAACAAAGCTACAATTATAAAACTAACAAAAAATTATACGAGACAATCATATTCTTTTAATAAGCGGTAGACTTTTATGGTGACCTACCTGAATTCGCTCGAGTTTCAAAGGAACAAATCTTTGCTGTCGTGGTTGAAATGTAGTTTTTTTTTTTTTGTATAACAAAGATGGGTGGAATTGGTCCACTTGCACCCGTTAAGACGCAATTTGTTGTTGGATTGGAGAATTCAGTGGCCGTGAAATATGATGGCCGCTGTGATTATAGTCAGCGGGACTATTTTTTGGACAGATGTTTTCTTACGAATAGACTGTCTGGATTGTAGGAAGGACGTGAACTGACTGTGCTTCCTTTTTTTCTAACGACTTCCTCTATTCAAGTGCGTTAGCATCTTCTCTATCTACGAACACGTTGCCAAGCATAGGTATTAATTGCATAAGACATATAGTGTGAATCAGCTAAACGGGTATTCCGGAATACTAGGAGGGCTTCTAAGAGACAAAAAGCCCAAAGCGACGGCCTGGTCCGTGGTAAAATATCGTTACGTATAATAATAATAACGGGAAAAATAGAACCACATGCGTTGACTGTGTATGAGTTTGTTCCGCACTGTGTAGTGTACAATGAATTTATGCTAGATCACCAGCTGGCTTTGCTCAATTTCGAGGCTATGGTGAAACTGCATACACTAAACTGCATGCATATATGTAACTAAAGAATGATGAGCTACCTTCATCTTATTATAGCTGCACGCTACTGTTACCATATGTGACCAAAAATTATCTTATCGAATAAAAAACTTATAAAAGTTTAATACAGTCTATTTATAGTGTAGCTCTCAGTTGTAAACAACTTGACGTTCGAAGAATAAGTTTAGCCTTTGCTAAGCGTCGTAACTTAATTAGCAGCTGTACTTAAAACCTAATCATTTCCGTTACTGAAACTCGACTATAGTAAATAGTACTGAAATCCCAACATTGAGTTCATTGGCACATCATTCATTTATGGTGACAGAGTGCATTACTTCCAATATGCTATAAAAACAAACTTAATATTTTTTAATAAACGTATATTTATAAATATCTTGATTTCAATTCAGATAAAAAAATATCTAATAGGTGTCCGATACTTTGGGATCTTGGAAATAACAAACATGTTTGTATCATTTCAAGCACCGCTGATAAAAAGCGCTGCCTTCCCGCGTATTAGCCATGGCACGTAACGATTAACTAACACAAACTAACTATCGACAATAGCGACGTCAACAAAATAAAATGTAAACATTTTACATTTATCTCATCTAGACAGCATCAACCTTAGCTGAAACGACCATTTGTCATTTCGTGAAGACTTCTAGTACTTGAAGATCTTCTTCTTTTTCTACATGTCGCTTCGAATGGCTTCGAACGATAATGGGGAAAACGGCGACAACTGTCGTGATAGGGTTGCGACCCCGTGTCCTTGCGCCTTCGTCTAAGGCGCCATCGTTGGGACCGACTGCGTTAAACAAGCAGCAGATTTCCCTGTTAAAATGTGGGTAGACGCGCAGGAAGATCCTTGCTCCTTGTACCTCAAATTTTAGACTGCAGATTCTAGCCAACCGAAAACAATTTATCTCTACAGCGCATTAGTGCTTCGAGCGATTGGTAGCGACGTACCAGCCACGTTTAGAGCAAGTTAATGCTACCGCGTTACGGCGACTAGTCACAAAAACGACGATGGCCACGAGGAGCGATCGATGTTAAAATCAACGAAATTATGTAGAGTACTTATATTCGTGTTGTTAATGACGTTTGCTATTAAAAATTGCTCGCTGAATATAAAACTCATTGGTTCTACAGTGTAGCATATGTGTTCATCGTATCCTTAAGTAAAAAAATGTTTATTTTATCCGTAGACACTAGAATACGAGCGACACTCAAAACATTTGAATCAGTTGTCTATAGAAATTCGTTCCATTACGCTAAGTTATACAAAAAATGTTTTTTCTTTTGATGTAAAAAAAGCAGAAATAGTTGAGACGCGCTTAAATTTTGAAGCTCACTCCGGGCACTGATTGTGGCTTGTTAATTTACGGAATTTCACATCTGACTAACGCTAAGTACCCACGTCGTACAATAAATGCAATCAAATAACTAACGATTCGTTTATTAATGTTGGTTCCTTAAATTAAACGCTGTGGTAGAGTTTTGTTATACAGTTAAAGGCCCCTATGCAGTATGTCAAAATTAAAGGCTAAAAAACAACAAAGTAGGACAGAGATAGAGGCAAAATAATGACTTTAAATTGATGATTGAGCGCTTGCGTGGGCACAATTCATATGAATCAGAAAAGTCAAGATATCACACCGCAGCGACAAAATCCACCCAGTCAGTTTTAAAGCTAACCTCAAAAAAAAAACTAACGATAGATAGTATACAGCTTCTTTTGTGACCGAGGGGTGAACGACTAAATAAAATGATACCGATAAGAAGCTTTGTTTTAGTATATTTTTTTCGACTTCACGTTCACGTGTTTCCAACTATACGTATCAACTATACAGATTTGGGCGAGTGCAGGATTGACGCTATCTGAATAAGAACTAAATATTTATGATTATTAACTGAAATGGAGAAGTAATTAGAGTTACATGAGGGTTACAAAATTGGAGTTCAAAACCTAATCGGGCTGGAGGAGTAACTTGTTTCTGTTTGTCGGCGTGCTGAATATGTAGCTTACGGTCACAACTAACTCCCGAGCTATGTAGACAAACTAAAAAAAAAATTTCAAATTAATGTTTACGAAGGGCTATTACGCTCAAACGTGCCATTGCAGTAGATACATATAGGAAGATAGCCAAAACAGAAAAGGTGGCCTAGACCTTCGCTCAAAAATCTTGACAAACATAAATTTATGAAGTAATAGGAAACAAGGGAACTTTAAATGGTTCATTTCCAAACCAATTTAGTTATTCTTTAAGGGCGATAATTACTATAGAAGTACGCTTAGCGAAGCTAGGTTAGCAAAGTCTGTGGCCGTTCGAAAGGCAGCGAAAGCCAACCTGTACAATGATTTTCGAATCGTACTTGTAAAATAAACTACTCCGCTATATTTGTTCACAAATCTTACTGGCTTGAACTGGCGACAAAACAATAGAGAGGTTTCGTGCAAGTACTCGTATTAGAGTGAAATTAACAAATGAATAACATTGAATACGCTTGATTGAGTAAGAAGTGACGAACGGGTTCCCCTTTATATATATGGCCTACAATAAACAGGCGTTTATTGTAGGCCATATATATAAACGACGCGAACTTGCGATCACTCAAAATTGGTTGTAAATTTATGTCGTTTTCCGGTCGGCAGATCGCATAATACATAATACAACATCGGATAATGCCAGCGTATTTTTACGAGTTCTCGTTGCCCATCAGGAACTTATCGTCGCAAGTAGATTGTATCACTATCGTATTACATATATTCGCTAATGTGTAGAATTTACGTGTATAATTTAGTACAGCTTACTACAGTATTGTTAATTTAATCTTCAGGGAGTACATGTATTATAGTGGTTTGATAACTTTTTGTTAGCAAGCAATCTTTTCTGAAGTTCTATGTAATGAGAGGATCGGTTATTGCGGAATCTTTAAGTGTAGTCTTTTCCAAATCTCTTATGGCATCTGACGGCAATCTATTAATGGTCAATGCACGGTCACAATACTTTCATGTTTCATTTCAATACTACTTCTGAAAAATAACGTTGAGCCCCGGTATGTTTTCAGATATTTGCCATGTTTCTGACAAACTGCAGTCACTATCGTGAATAGGACGATAACATTAGATATCAAAGCTTCTATACAATTTTCGCTTCTGTTGTGAATAGCCGTGTTAACAGATTAACGCGAGGTTTCGTGGACGACAACTGATACTGCCGGCAGCGTTACAGCGAACCTAAATGTGTTTCTATATTGTATCAAATCAAATAATCGTTTGGCATTTTTTTGAAGTCAAATCGATTACGCCTGCTCTGCGGTTCCGTATGTATCTTGGTTAATGTTATTTAGATTGATTTATTCATGTATCAGATCGTATAATGCAAAGGCATCCTTTAAAAGAACACTTAGAATGTGATAAAGCATGAGCCATATTTAAAGTACCTGTCAATAAACAAAGGCAATTTCAGCCACCATTTTTCCATGCAGTTGCAATGGTTTTACATATTTTATATTTCTCGCACTTCTGCGTATGACGCCGATACAAAGCACTAAACACTTTTGATACTGTTTAGACCAACGTTCTGTGTGGACATCAATGCATCGCACTTTGACTCTTGGCGTTTCTAGCCTGGAATAGCGATGTTGGCACACCAAATAGTTTGAAAAGGTCACTTCGTCGTATTTGTCTACTGCAAGCCGTAATCTAATGTATTAGCGGTTAACTTTAACAATATTCATGCAATGAATGGTCAAGTCATGCACCCCGTTAAAGTAAATCCTTGAGCATGAGCAATTAATTAAAGCACCAATATTGTAGGCCTTATAAACGACTTTTTTTTTTTAAGTAAGAATGACATTAGCCGTTAAGCTATTGCTAGGTGCTACCTAGATATCTTGAGTGTGATTCGGAACTATTTCGGTAGTACACGGTGCTTAATAACACAAAGTAATTTTACATCTACTGACTACATAAACGTCAATTTATACGGGACAAATGTATCCCAATCCGGATAGCTCTGCGTATGCATTTCTCAATTACGTTGTCAGTTAGCTTGACTATCTAAAGATGCTGTGTCCCTTACCAAAATGATCAGTTGTTATACGCTGTCAACTTTGTTGCCCTTCATAGTAGACATTAGAATGATTGCAGATATCGCATTATACATCATTGAAACAACGGCAGCCGCAGCTATATTTAATTTGCCAAAATTTACCGTAAAAAAATTGACGAGACCAGCAGCAACTGCGCAACGGCTATACAGCTGCAATGTTACCAGGTTTGGAGGCAAACTAATCATCAGCGCAGCGCAAAGGTAAGCGTGTGTGATTATTATTACTTAAGCTGACGGTGTCATCAGGGGCTCGTTTTTTCGGTGTTAGGGCCAATCGTTCATAGAAGTTACAGTTGAACACACACACGCACGCACGCACACAAATGCGTTTCATGTTGAAATGCTTAAGTTTTTTTTTTCATTCACGTCAAGCTTTTAACCTGCTGCTGTTAGTTGACATGCGGCTGCGTCACCTCTTAGCTAAAGATGTGTACATTAGCGTTGTTGCTGTTGCCGGCATCGCTTGGACCTAATGCCTTTGCTGAAGAAAAGAAAAAGTAGAAGTAGAAAAAGGAAAGTGAAAGAGACAACCGATGTCTTCCCCATAGCCAGCTGACAACGTCTTGAAGATAAAAGAGCTTGTTCGTCTTGACGGGAAGACAAGCCGTCAAAAAGCAACAAGGGACGTTGTTTGCTTACAAATTTACCCCCTTGTTGTGTTAGAGACTAGAGCTTCTGCAACGATGAGAGCATTGGTACGTGTTATTGCAATAGAATGCCATAAACGGCAACCTCGAACGCTTCTGGAGGATTGAAATTGAAAAACCTCGAAATCTTTGCCCCATCTCACAATATGCGGACGTAATTGTTTCTAATTAGTGTGCTGATTTGTATATGTGTGACTTGTGCTGTGCTTGATACGTGCGCATGGCTAATCTCGTGCAAAATAAACTGATTGTGCGTGAAAAATCGTACTTAGTGCTTGGGATAAAATTGCCACGCCTGTGATACAGTGTTTGTGCGCGGATAAATACGTACACATTTTTTCTTTATGATGTGTGCTGCACATAAATGCACTCTCGTTTTCTTTTTTGGAATCTATCTGTTTAGTTCAACAAATTGTACTCTTTATAACCAAAACAGAGAACATTTTTTAACTAAACCCCTTAATTGAGGACCGTTGGATACAGATCATATATATACACCAATATGCCTTCCAAACAGCTACAATCCTCCATTTACAATAACGTAGGATAACAAAACAGAGTTGAAGGTTTTCGCCTGTATATAACGTTATAGTGACGAAGGGTCTGCGTCGCGATTTACATACTTAGCGATGATTCTTTGTAGATCCGGATTTTTCCCTAACTTAGTTTGCATCAACACTCGTTTTATGCGTAAAAAAACTAACAAAAATGTCAATTTTCTTAATCAAAAATGCCTGTGCAGCTCATGCCAACGTTGACCTTAATGCTATTTTTATGTCCATATTTCAGTTACTGTTACCTACACTAGTTGGCATTGCTTATTGCGGCTATGGCCGCGCAGAAGGTTGGGCCGATGGAGGCAATGATGGCTGGGCTGGAGGCGGAGGAGGCGGTGGAGGCTGGGCAGAAGGAGGGGGCGGTCATGGCGGGGGCCCACAGATAGGAGAGAAGATCATCATTAAAATAGATGAAACAGCTGGCGGTGGTGGACATGGAGGCGGAAGCTGGGCCGGTAATGGAGGCGGACATGGAGGCGGAGGTGGTTGGGCTGATAGTGGAGGCAGTTGGGCTGGCGGCGGAGGCGGCAAGGGTGCCATCAGCAAAGCCTACATCATCAAAAAACTTCCGAGCGGTGGGCACGGGGGTGGTGCCGGTGGACACGGAGGTGGTGGCGGTGGCGACGGCGCACAACAAGCAGCCGCCCTCGTAGCTATAATAAAGAAGCTCTCCCGTAGTGGCGGACATGGAGGAGGCGGACATGGAGGAGGCGGCAGCTGGGCTGCTGGAGGAGGCGGACATGGAGGAGGCGGCGGCGGTGGCTGGGCCCCTAGTGGAGGCGGCGGCGGCTGGGCCCCTAGTGGAGGCGGCGGCGGCGGCGGCTGGGCCCCTAGTGGAGGCGGAAAATCCTATATCATCAAGCGGGTCCAGAGCGGCGGTGGCGGCGGCCACGGCGGCGGTGGTGGTAAACTTAGTGGCCTTTTGAGTAGTCTAGGAAGTTTCGGCAGTAAAGGAGGTGGCGGCGGTGGCAAGAAAGGAGGCGGAGGAGGCGGGGGCGGCGGCCATGGACACGGCGGTGGAAAGAAGTACATTGTGAAGGTTCAAACTGCCGGTGGTGGTGGTGGTGGTCACGGAGGCGGTAGTTGGAACGGCGGGGGCGGTGGTTGGAACGCCGGGGGCGGCGGATGGAACGGCGGGGGCGGTGGTCACGGAGGAGGCGGAAGTGGCGGTTGGTGAAGGCGAAATGTCAGCAATATCTTACTGTTGTTATTGTGGTCATCTTTGATGTCTAATTTATCGTCCCTTCCCGTTTCCTCGATTGTTATTGTTAACCTGTTCTTATAGCGAGTTTGTACAGCGACTGTTAGCCGTTTGTATCGCCATCTGTCCTTCGTGCTATATATTTATAAAAATGTAGCAATGAAGATCTTTTTGTCCCCGTATGACAACAAATGAGGAAATGTATGTTTCACATATCTGTCCGTTTAGCACGGCTAAACTTTCGAATTATGCTGATCTAGTGCTCTCGTGTTGTGAAGGAAAAATCATTTTGTATTGCATGTTTGTGCATCGTCGTCTGCGGCATATCTGCTTTGTTCAGTTGAAGCAAATGTGGTGTTTTACCTACGATTTTTACCCAATCTAGTGCGTGTCTAATGTTCACTGGTAGTCTGTAGCCGTTTATTTGTACATTGTAAAAGTGTTGTAAATTATAATAATTATATATATGTACATATGTGTATATATATATATATGTATAATGGTGGGGTTTGTAAATGTGATTATTTAACATATACACACTACTGACAGGATGATCCAAATGAAGATAAAAATGTATTTTCTGATGTGCTAAAAACCGATTGAGTAACCCAATTTTTTACGCTTACGACCAGTCGTTTCAATATGTATGAATAACAGTTACATTAATAAAAGATTCGGGTGTTCAGCAATAGGCCAACTTACACATTGTAATTGCTTTACAGTAGATATTTAAGCTTCCTACAGATAAGTTGTAGATTATAGTTTTATCTAGGAAGCCATGCAGAACGAGACTTTGAATCTGATGAGTCAATTTCAGTGAAGATCGTACTCGACGTGAAGCCCAACACGTGGCCAAAAAAAGGATACGAGAGTAGATACGTGCATACTGGAGCTTCTATGTAAAATTTATCTCTCCTTACATGATAATAATACATCATAATTAGCTAACGCAAAAGGATTTGCCTAAAATAGAAGCAGGTGCTAAAATCTTCGTTCGTTGATTATTGCAAACGAAGTGTAATTAACAATAAGCATAATTGTCCTGAAGTGTAATCCGCTGTTTCTTCAGTCATTTCCTGTGATCTAATAATTTAGGTGCAAATCTTCGCAGTTACTGCTATAATTTCAAGTGTCCGTGTCATTGATAACTACAATACCGAGACTCTAGATGTCCATCAGTCTAATTTTAAAGGGATAAGACTGAAGGCTTTAACCCACCCACCCACCCACCCACCCACCCCTTTTTTTCATTTCTAGGGATAAGTTGAATAGTATTCAGATAAGGTATTTTTTACTTTTCCAGTAGGCTATGATACCATTCTTTCAGCAGCTGTTGAACCTTCACCGTGAAAGTTTCGTTACTGAAAATCTGTGTTTCCGATTGCCTCGATTATAATAAATCATGTCAGATGCTGCGCCTACTAACACAGGATTTGAACGCCAGCTAAGGGACTTAGTAATATCTGAAGCTTATTCAAGATCGAATTCGACTTCCGAACATCTGATTATAGTGCAGTTACGTCTAGATAACCACTGTCGTGCTCATTATTCTGCGCAATATATTTTAAATAGGTCTTCACGTAGCGGCCACTAGCAGTGACCGGAGACTGGTGTTAGGAAACTTCAACTACCTTATAATACTTTTTCATTACATTTAGGACAAAATGAAATCTGATACTGAATTCGTCGATAGGTCGACCTCAAAAATCTGAGGTGTCCTTAATGCAGATCATCGATAAAAGATGTAATAAACGATTTATTTGTTGTTCGTTCTGTATTTTGTTTACGGAACTCGATACCTTTCTATCAGCAATGTTATTCTCACTTTTAAGTTTGACAAAGGCAAAACAGGTGGATTCTATAGGTAGGAATATGTATATACCTTTCTTGAAGTTTCTACTACCAACACAGAGAAAACTAGCAGAGCCTTAGTGGAGACACTTTTCCGGTGGTTCCGGAAGTTGAAGAGAATATCTACATAAATGTATACATTTATTTTATACACGGCCCAAAGGAAGGATCGCCTTTCGCCGCTTTTTACAGCGAAATGTAAGACTACCTCTCATTCTATGTATGTCCAATAGAGACATTTAACTATGCAGACCCGAAAGCTGTCAAGCATCTTATGCCGACGATCGGTCAATGGCAAACGTGCTTATGTTACGTTGAGCTTCCTTATACGCGCGTTAGTGGAACTTTTGTTCCATCTTTTGGAATCTTTTGTTACAAACGTAGGTCTTTTATTTCTATTTGAATTATGCAACTATGTTACTTACGGTGATAACTTATTTAAATCTGGTCGTAGAAGCCTGTGGATCGAGCATATGTACTCTCGAAAAATAATTTCGACATTACGTTGAAATTTGAAAAATTCTTCGAGATTTTCAAGAGAAAAATGCAGTCTGCGCGAACGATATATAATGGGTACGATGCATGACAAGGAGCTAGCAATTGTAGCTTTTGTATTTTTGTTACTAACAGCTTTTGCAGTGCGAAATGGAGCACTGCCGCAAAGCAAAAACGGTTTAACTCTATTGCCTGCTCAATGTGAAGTTTGTTAACACGACACTTCCAGATTTTGTGACCTACGGTTGATAATACCTATATTAGATATGAAACAGGCACCATAGGTTTTTTTTTTTGCAAATCTACGTTAGCTTTAGTGTAATCTTTGCCTATCTGTAGTGATCCTAAAAGATACATTTGTCACTACAAATCACAGTTCGATGTAGTGATATATGGTCACTCTTGTAGCGTGAGAGCAGAAAGAAGCCCTATATTGTCATTTTTTGGTTCTCACTTGGCGTACCCATTTCGGTACAGAACTTAGCTCGATGTTAATGATTTTCACTACGGGTTCGTGCTCAAGTTTAGAATTAAACTAACGACTTTCGCTACTTCCCCCGGTACGTACTTAAAACGTCGATATGACGGGCTACGTGTGCCGCCGTGGCTCGGCAATGCATTCATTAATCATTAAAATTTTCCGGATTTTCATGGTTCACTGCGATGCCCTGCCTGCTACAAGTTCCAGTGACGATATTCACATCGCGCACTGTTGAAAGCATTTCATACGGCACCACTTACTAATATATTTACATCCTCTTTGCGAAAACTTTCGCTTATGGCTACTAGGTAATGAGGCAAAATAGGCAACCGAGGTTGACTGACCAAAGGCCAAGGCTGAAAATAGCCTTACCTGTAGCTCTGCTTTAGCGTTTTGTCTGGAAAAAACAGTTTAGAAATCGGGCGAAAGTTAACAACATTGTCAAATCGGTTCGTATGAGCCAATATCAATTGGCTCTTTGTCCTAGTTCTAAAAATTTCAACAGCGTTTACTGCTTGAATAAGGCCAAAATTGAACTTATCCAAGAGGGAAAGCATAAGCGTCTGCAGTCCTACTACACTAACTACAAGGAGTAGACAGGAAAATTATTCTTTTGTAATAGTCTAAATATTTATTGAGGTTTGTAATGGGGTTTTGTTTGTTGATGTTGGTAAACTGGGTTGCTTTCGTTAATCCCATTGATGTCGCCACCTTCTTATTACAACGATTTTTAGGGTAGAGCTATTGTAGCGGTTGTTGTCCGTTGTCAGGATTTTCAACAGATGTTACTGTTGTCGCAAGCATTTTTCTATTGTTATGTTCTCTGCATCAGCGCAACGATTGACCAATACATTTTGTTTGTATGTTGTATGTTGGGGTAATCTGCGATCGTTCCCGTCCGCACCATCGACGCAATAAATATGACGCAGACGAACCACGCGTTTCATTTGATCGCTGTGGTAAAAGTCACTCTTCGTTTATGACTTCCAAATCCACTCTCGATTTTTTGTTCCTTCCTTTCAGCCAACCGTCTTTTCCTGTTGCCATTCACACATATTTTCATCCATCGGTTATGGTCGGTTATTGTATTATGTCACCCGATGTACCCGAGACATCGGCATCATATTTAGGGCGCGACAAACATTGCAAGATGATAATGATCGCAATTATATCATGCAACAATTAATTACAATTCATTTCTTAATTCAATGAAAAGCAAAAAAAAAAACATGAATTAGATAACTATAATTATTTAATTCGTAGAGCATCCTACATATATCATAATGGGTCTGTGTAGTTTGGGGACCGTTTCGGCTGGTTGAACAGGCACGCTGAGTTGCGTGCCGTCAGTTTTATGGAAAGATTATCAAAATTCGTATAGTATTACGGTAATTTGCCTTTAGTGTTGTGTTGAAATTTGAATAGACGAGTGCTGCTTTATCCTCATATGTACAATGACAACTATTCCTCATCCTTCACTTTCGCTCTTATTTTTTATGTATAGTAATATTATATATTACTCATATATATCCTTGTCGATTGATATATGTCTATATATTTATAATTATCGTATTTTCGTACAGAACTTTCTCATTGGATTAGTCTAGATATGACAGCCATAAAATCAGTATCAGTATGAGATTATTTTTGCTTCTGCAAAGAGGACGCAACGATCAGGAATTATTTTGTTTTTCTTTTAATGTCATTCCTCGAATAAGCTTTTACTGTGACTACCAGCATTATAGTACTCGCATGTTCTGTAAAACGAATTATCAAAAAAAATAAAAAAAAAAAAAAAAAAAAGAGAAAGAAGTACGTTTTTGCGAAGACCTAATACGTACGCAAGTATAGCTATTTTCGAGTTTTTAAGCGTCCACTACCATTCAGCGCGTAGATATATCCATAAGGTTCTATCTGACGCTGTACTGTGTGTAACGAAACTAATGAAGATCGAACATAAACGCACCGGGCGAGAACGAATCGTGCTACCTAAACTAAAACCTCAACGAAGATTTCACAATATAATTATCTTAGATTATATTAGTGATAATGTAATTATCGATATTACAGTAATAACAAGCATAATATTGAGACGGTATTCTTTTATGAATTGGTTGACGATATCGAGGAACCCTTCAACTCAGCTAATAAATGGGCAATTAGTTGTGATATTCTTACGGCAAATATACACGGGAATACACGCAAATATAAAGCGAACTCATGTTGACCGCCAGTAAAAAGTGTTTATACGGGAAAACGAAACGATTACACACCAGTTGTCTGTTTTTTTTTTCTACTTCCCACGTGCGTCTAAAAGTTATGCTCGTAATTGCAGTTAATTGTAAACTAGTTTTATTTCGTTTTTTGTGTTTATTGAGAGGCACAATTTTCAACGCAGATATGGGGCACACGCGAGTTTCCCAGGTTTGCCGTATTACCGTCGCTAAGATTAATAATGTTATCAATAATCTAATAATATGATGAGGTTTTTTCAAGTTCGAGTTTTATATAGACGGACGTTGGTTGGCACAGAACCATCGGCGCTGTAGGTTATTACAGTAATAACCATATATATATATCAATTGGTGTCATGATACTATATACATAAACCTTATTGTATCAGCTTTTTTCGACTATTGTCTCGTTCTCGCACCAGCCCCTCCAAAACAGCGACCCCGTGTGATTGTGACATCACTGCTTTTGGGGTCGGTCGCAAATTTAAATTTTCCCGCGCTTTTTCATATATATATATATATATATATATATATATATATGCATTACCTAAGTTGTCTAGTTTCAAATGAATACAGTATTATTATTAATATCCTTGTTATCATCTTACTATTCATAGTAATTGTTATATCATATCGTCAGAACGTTTGTAATTATGTATATATTCATGTATAGGTGTTATTAGAATTATAATAGCCATACTTATAGCTATAATAGGTAATATAAAATGAGAAATTATATTACTTATTCTTCCTCAGCAGCTCAACGTTTCACAGATTTGAATATTTTTTGTTTATATATCAATGTGTTGCCACGTGTGTTAGAAGTCAGCGTGTGACGTATAGCAATACTTGTTCACGCCGCCTGTGACTACGTTCGTGTGGTTCATTGTCTTGTACGGATCTTTTCATTGCTCATGAAAAAAAACAAAATATGATTTGCGACAACGCTAAATATTACGTTTTCCGTAGTTGGCCCGATTGATCACTCTGACATTGGTAATGTTCTACGCCGTTGTTTTGCCATAGCGCAACATCTGTAGCTCTCTGGATTATTTGTGTGGATACTTCTGTGTGTTTCCGCTTCTGATAATAAATTATTTACGCCATTATGTTCAGCATCTATATATTACTCATCGTTGCAGTAAGGGTACTAACAGATACGGGTGGAAAGAACAGTGATAATAATTTCGTTTAGCAGCGTCGTCGTCGTCGTCGTCATTAGATGAATAAAAATACAATGCGGTTGTATTATGTATCAATGAATCGATGCTCACTTGATCGATCTATCGACCAATCAATCAAAGTTATGTGTACAATGGCCGACTGACTGTATCATTGCGATGTCCCCGCTTGATCTGTGGCTGTCACCAATCAACATTGCTTACGTCGTCGTTTTCAGCGCCTGATTTTCGTACTCCTTTTTGCTGTCCTAGCGAACAGTCGCACGAACAGCATTTTGACCCGCGAGCTTCTGGAGATATCGATATAGGCGTATCCCGTACACGTCAGCCTGTGCATGGCGGGCTCTGCAGCTTCCCGTGGGTAGCGTAGCGTTGTGATTAACCACAGGTGAATCGGGGCCGTTCAAAGTTAACGCTGCTGTCGAGTCGACTCCGGTTCTTTGGTATCCTCTGTATTTGCGTCTGAGAGCCGGACAGCAAGCCGGGCGCAGTACGCCACCTCCCTGGATTTCACCTTCTCCCTTCGTCTCACTTCCGGGGGCTTGAGCTCGGTGCGCAGCCTACGTCCGACTGCCGTGGGCTTCTGGCAAGTGGTGCCCGTTTGTCACCCGTTTATGGTGGTGCTATTTTTCTCCTTAGTGCCGTGCAGCGACCAACCTCCTTACTTCGAGAAGTAGTCATATGTAAGCAATGTACATGGTCATAACACGACGCCCATCTCCCTCGTGTTCCCCTGCAAAACGGAAACATACCTGGCAGATTGAGTCGTCGATTAGTGCTGAAAGATGCTAGTTCATGTCGTGCGACTCCCTGAGAACTAGGCTATCAGCCAACTCGGATCGGCTGAAACCAACGAGAGCTTTACCATTTGTCCATGCTTTCTTTCTGCCCTCTCTCTCTCTCGCTCTCATCGTTTATCTCCCTCTCTCTCTCCCTCTCTCTCTCTCTCTCTCTCTCTCTCTCTCTCCGCCTACAGGGATCCAGAACACGAATAAGATGATAGTAATAGTCATAAAATAATGTATTGCATTGTAGACAAACTGGTGCGGGCGGTCGAGCTAGATTTTTTAATCTCAGTGGTCTCTGTTTAGACCGTTAACGTTGTGTTGGCGTGATGTTGCTTTGTCTTTGTTAATATGAGGTCGCTCTTCTTTGTTATTAGTTTTTTTTCTTTTCTTCCTCTTCTTTCGCTCTCTCCAATGAAACTCTGTACATTATTCACAGCTGTTGCTATCTCTCTCTAGGTCCATTAGCGTCTCGATCGATTCCTTGTCAACCTTGCTCTCACACAGACTTCCTTCTTTCTTGCCCTAATAGATTTCATATGTAATCCCCGTATTGTCCTGCAGCTGCGACTGATGTTGCGAGCGTCCGGCGTCAAGTTCTCTAAACCGCACATCCGTAAGAATGAACAACATCAATGCAACCAGAAAATGATTTTCGACTGTAATCAATAATGTCTGGGCGAGCAAAGTTTGCGCTTTCTTTTGACGCGGTTGCCTTCATCGATTATTATTATTATTATTATTACTTTTCTTATTAGTATCATTATGCTTTGTCCATTATTGTGTTCTTTTTTTTATCACAAGTGAGATCTCCTTCAGTGGCATCACTGCTTCTTGTCTTCTTCTCTCTCAGCTCTCTTTCTCCCTTTAGCTCCTTTCTCAGGTTTTGCCTCTTCATCGTCCCGTCGAATGATTTTTCGCGCATGTCTTATTATAACTTCATAGTAGTCCGTCTACACTTCGACCGCTGTTTCTAATTGCTCAGATTCGCCGGGCGGCTCAGCAACGCTCTAGTGATGCTTTATAGCTCTCAAGCGACGCAACACTTTGAGTAGTCGACGCCGCAGTCGACCGTGCCCCATTATGGGTGTAATAGTACGAGGGATCTGTAACGAGCAGCAGAGGGTAAAAGCAAAGATCAGATATTCATCGTTAGAAACATAAACGGTATGGGTCATGGTGTTGACAGCATTGAACACAATTAATTTTTCAGCTATTGAAATAGTAAAACAAATGTATGGGTTTCAGGTAAGTGTATATAGATGTAGCAGATCACAAAGAAGACCAGTATACTTTTTTGGCGTTTGCTGACTTCGCTAGATATTGTCAACTGCATAGACTCTTGACTCTGGAAAAAACCGTTCTGAGTTCTAGCTATACCGCGCGTATAATACCGAAAGGCTATAGAATAACCGGAGCACACTATAGAGATAGGGATTATAGCGGCTGAATATGTGTATGTTGTATAAAAGCAAATATAGCAAAAAGACTGGATGGCTTGATATGAGGCTGTCCTGGCAAGCCCAAATCGAAGATCCTAGGAATTTGACTATGGAAGCGTTAGTTCGCCAATTTATCTGTCACGGGTACAAAATGACCAAGTGATTGTGGCTTCTAAAATGCGCATACGTAAACCATAATTTAGATTCAACTTGGTTGATCTGTGACTCTCCTACTTTTCACCCAACCTTAGTTCATCTGCGCCGCAGTGGAGTATACCAGCATCGACCGTAGAGGTCAATAGACATGCGTATAGACTGACACTTTCAACGCGGCATCAGATGGGGCGCACTTTTCTTATAGCTGTTTGTTTGCCCAATGTTTTCATCTCTAGAGGAGCGCTAGTTCGCCTGAGTACTAGCGGGTCCTTTTTGAGTTCTATTGGTAGAAAGTAGCGCCTATATATAGCGAAAAAGCAGAGAAAAGAAAGTTTCAATTCACGCTTTTATAGAACTAATGCGAGGGGCACAACAGCAAAGGAACCGTTATTAAATGATTTATTCACTTACTGAGAATGCTTCCAGACCCGTAACCGTAGGCAGCATATGCCCCCGCGGCAGCTGTGGAGTATTGTGAGTAGGGACTTGCGTAGGGGTAATCGGTTGCATTTGTCGTTGCTACACTTCCGCTCACTGGAAACAGAAAATCATTCGCAAAACTGTTGTCATGTAAAAGTAATACAAGGTTTTTGAGCAGCTTGATGTGGGACGATATTTGGCTCGTTAGCGGATGTTATAGAAGTTCATAAAAAAAGCTGTGTAAATCTGTTTCTATTAATGAGCCTTAATCTTAATATTGCAGCCTGCGGCAGGCAGATCACTACTGTACAGTTAAGCGTTACCTACAAAACGACAGAAGATACCTAAAAATGAAGAAGGAACAAAGCGCCAAGATATAAGTAGTACATCCATATCTCAGATGTCACCAAATTATGGACCATATCATCAAATATTAAGAAAATCACAGCCATCAATGGGCGTGGTTCCAAGTGGTTCATAGATGGACAGTGGAAACAGCGAGCTCGTTTGAAATTCAAAGAACTTCGAAGCAGGACGGACATCATTGGAGATCTCTTTCTGTTCTCTCACCATCAGGACACTGTTCTTGGGGACCGGTTGTTGAGGCAGTAGTATTATGGTTGGCATCCTCGAGTGTGAGCAGCGGCTGAGGTTTGAGAGGTGCGGGTGCAGCGTACTGAGCGAAAGAGGCGTAGCCTGGTATCGTCGTCGAGTGGACCGGCTGTAGCACGGTGAGTGACGAGAGGCTAGGGGCGGCGGCCGCCATCGGCGCGACTAACGGAGGGGCCAACGGCGCGTCGGCTTTGGCAGGGGACTCGGCCGCTGCGGCCACTGCAACAACACGGGATCGACCATACACTTCAGGAACGAGAAGCACACTTACTTTTTCCTTCCCTTGCTTTGACGTTTTCCCAAAGTCTGATCTCATTTTTCCGATGCTGTTATTGTGGTGCAGTAGACACTATTAGAGATAACAGGTATAAGGTGCGAATAAACCTGCTGAATTGCCGACGAGCGTCTCGTGTAAAGCCCAGCTTCCACCAATGATATGTGCGTTTGCGTGCAGGATTAGTTTTCAGAATAGAGTGCGCATGGTATATAACGATCAATGTGACGTGTAACACACGTCACGTATTTGAAATACTCATACCATATAGCGTGCAATAATACGTCAGAGCTAGCGCGACGTAACTACCAAGGTGCATGAAGTTTACCTAGTGCAGTTCGGAAAAGCGATCCATATTAAAAAATGATGATAAGTAAACCGTGGACATCCTTATTACCTATGTAATCTTACAAAAAATGTCAGCGTTAGGCCTGATAACTCATCGCAGAAAAACAGGTATAAAGAGCCTACAGCGCGTTGCCAGATCGCGGATAACTATATTGCATTTAGCTGTAATAAGTTTTTCGTTTGTATAATTTTCCTTTCTCTCCTCAAACATCTGTTCCCTTTTTCCTGCTCTAAATCGTATTCCACTTGGTTTTTGCGTTCTCCATTCAAATCATCGAGCGCTTGCCACTAGAACATTCAGCAGCCTTTTTCATTCCATCTTCGCTTTCGGCCTACCAGCCGTTAAGAAGACTACGAGTGTGATACTGTCTTAAAAACATCAGTGACGATGACGAGCAGGTGAGAATGGCTTTCTTTTAGGAAAGAAGTACGCCACTTGCTCACTCAGACACGCGTTCACATCTAAGCCATCAGATACGAACATCTAGTGGCTCCGACGAATGGATCATTTGAAGAACCTAAAATGCGCCTTCCCCCTACACAAAGGAGCACAATGCCATCGTTCCATAAGTACCGCAGGATGCGTCGATGTAAAGGAATGATGGGCACCAGCGAGCAGACGAGGAACGCGAGGACTGTTGATATTCTTAAGAGAAGCCGACAGGATGGCAAAAAGGAAAAACGAGTTCGGACAGAACCATTGAAAGGTGCGTGGACAGCAGGGAAGTGGAAGCGCGGAGCGTAGAAAAAGGTCCACCAATGTGGAGCCTTGCTCATCAGTCTGCCAATCTTCGCTCGGCCGCCGCTTGTCCTTTAGCTGTTCTGCTTCTCCGCGTCGCCAACGATTCGCTGTTAATTTTTGTTTCGTACAAAAAGCAGCAAGTAAGGCACATAGCTATTGCTATAGCTACTGCTGCCGCTGCTATCGGCAGGGAGACCTATAGGACAGGAGCATATCTCAGATGCGAACGACGGTTTCAATATTGACTTCAATGCTTTCGAGTTGCTTAGTGTCATTTCGTGCATAAGTAGCCTGCTTTGCTCCGGCGTTGATGACGGAGTCGCCTTTTGTCCCATGTTCCGTCTATGCCTATGGTCTAAGAACAGCAACAACGAAAACAATGACAACATGGGTAGCAACAGTAACCCATAGAAAAGCGGTAGCAACAACGACAAATGCCCTTTTCCTTTCTCTCGCTCTATCTTGGGTATCTGTCGCTTCCCACTCAACTGCCGACTCTCTTGCGTTCATTGGTTTGCATTCTTCGCCACTGTCAGCTGCGTATGTTTGTATACATATGCGTGTATGCGGGGGGGGGGGGGGGTATGCAAGTTCGTGCCTTGCATCTTGACTCTTCTTTGCGTTTTTCTCATCTTCGACATCGTCTGTAGCCTTATTCTCATTATTTCTTGGCTTTTTGTGTTGCTTGCTTTCCTTTTTGCCTGTTTGTGTGATCTTCACGTAGCCTCTTTTCTTTATCCGCCGCTGCCATCGACGCACTTTGGCTATACATACTCTACGCAGGACAGTCTATATACACACACGCACTTCTTGTGCTTTTTTCCTTGCTCGTCCGCCTGCATCGTTGTATGCCGGCTCTTGCTCTCCTCAGCTTCCTGAAGTAGCAGAAAACCTTCTTTCCTTTTATGGTCTTCGTTTGACCAAAAGCGGAAAAGTATAAGCGTTGTTGGCCGATGCATCCTGCGTTCATCCTGCCCTTGTGCGCCCACACCTTTTCCCGTTTCCCGACCGCTCAGTCGGCGTCGCCGCTACCGCATCAACCAGCAGCAGCTGCGGCACCGCTGCGAATATGACGATGGCGAGTCAGGCAAGCCGAATCTTTCTGGGTGTGAGCTTTGTGTGAGTAGGGGGCCACCGAGTTGGCCGCTGGTGTGCATATCACATTTGCGGGAACGCATCGAGGACGAGGGATGAGGGCTTCCGGTCGTCTGATCTTGCTGCTGCTGCCCATGCCGCCTCTGCCACTACTTCACGTGCATGGCCACGGAACGCTGCGTTCATATACAAATAACAGCGGCCCGCAGCCGCGCCAGTTTCAGGCTGCCAGCAGCGGCAGCAGCAGAATAGATTCTCCCATCGTTCGCTCTCTCTGGCGGTGGCGGTGCCGCTTCTGTCGTGGCTCCCTCTTATCTGCCGCCGCCGCCGGAGGCGGCTACCGTTCCTACAGAGCCAATTCTCCGTTATCCTCGACGACTGGCCCATGGCCCAACTACTCGTTTTCCTCCCCCCTCCACACTTTCCGGCTCTTTCCGCTGCCTCACTACCACCACTCTTACAGCTACAGCTCCTAGCTCCTGCAGCAATACTGCTGCTGCTACTGCCTACTTGGGTAAACTCACGGTCTGGGGCAAAGTGATGCCAGTAGCTTACAGAGCAGACCAAGTTTCCGACCGTCCGACATTGTCAGGGGAAACGCTATGACGAAGGGGAGGGGGCGATTCAGCCCATCCGTTCGGGCGCCAGAGCTCAGAGGAGAGCGGCCGGCAATGAAGGTACCGCCGGCTGCTTAGCACAAGCAGCTAAAACAGCAGCAGCATCAGGCGTAGAGAGAAGCGCGAGGGAACGCGGACGTCGGCAACAGCGGCAGCAGCACCAAGCAGGGTGCCTGAGCCAAAGCGAGCGGCAAGGAGAGGCCGCGACAGCCGCAACGACTATGGAGAATTC
Organism: Varroa destructor; assembly: GCF_002443255.2. Classification (NCBI taxonomy): domain Eukaryota; kingdom Metazoa; phylum Arthropoda; class Arachnida; order Mesostigmata; family Varroidae; genus Varroa; species Varroa destructor. Next base: position 61,223,443 of record NW_019211454.1, on the reverse strand, counting down.
TTGCAAAGAGGAAGAGAGGGAAAAGGAGAGAGAGCGAAAGTGATGCCTGCCGACCTGGATGCGACAGGATCGGAGCCTAGACGAGCCAAGACGCAAGCTGAGAGGCGAGGAGAATCAGCGGGAACGGCGCCAGCAAAAGCAACGAGAGAGAGCGCGGGCGGCAGCGGCGGTGTGGCAGCCGCAGCAGGCCAAGGAGAAAAGCAAATCAATTTGTGGGCGGAGTCTGTTCTCCTGAGAAGGAGGGGCTAAATCGGAATGGCCGCCGACAGAGCTAGCGGAGCAAAGCAGTACAGCAGGGTTGCCTCTTTAGACAGGGGCAGCAGGACGAAATACGAAGACCAGCGCAGAGACGACCATAGACGGGAGAGCGTCGTCAGTCAGTTGATGGGACCGGACGCGATATAATGCTGCTTGGTTACTTATCATACTCTTGAATTTGCTATTCCTCGCATCTCCCTACTGGATCAGTCAGCCAGTTTCTTCACTTCTGGCCTTGTTTCGCTTCTTTGGCCAACAACTTCTGCTTCCAGCCAGTAAGAAGGGATGGTCGAATGGGGGAAAGAAAGGGGAAGCCTTTGTCATGGTAACTTCATGGTTTTCCTTCATTGTCGTTATTAATAACAGCACAATGTAGTTATTTCGCATTAAGGTCATGTAAGGATGAACGGATACATTTTGTAAAATTAATGCGTCATAGAGCACGCCATATATGTACAAAATAAACGTGATTGGGCGTTACGCTCATGGTAGACAGGTGGTTGTGCAAGAAGAACTGTAGATGAGAGGTGCAAATATATGATTATTAAAAATAACTGTACGCATAGGGATGCGTATTCATTGTGGTGTCTAGCTATGACTGCCGAATAAATAGACCCATCGATCTGTTGATGCTCATTCCTAACCGTCACTGAAAACCATCACCGAGAAAAAGGAAAAACGCTTCCAGACATAAAAGCGGCTGATCACCACTGAAGTAGAAGAACGGCCGGAGAACAGTGATCATGATGATTACCTGAGTCGTACGCCCGGGGAGATGCAGCGTCGGAGGCTATGGGGGCGGCAGGGGAAGCATTGGCGTAACGGGCGCCCAGTTCATGGAGGCCGACGGCTGTGAGACCGGGCATTACACCACCTGGCACCATAGTTTCGAAAAACGAACAGAATGACGAAACTCAAATGATAAGATTATAGCCGAAAAATGACATAATAATCTGCGTGGCAACAGCCAGGTTTAAGGATGTAAACAAATTAACGAAAACCGAATTAACCAATCACAGTATGAACAAGATAATATAAAAAGCTTATTGATCTATAAATGATCGTCAATAAAAATAATGTAACAATAAAAAACAAACAGCATAAACAAAAAGACATACATAAATTGACATGGAATGTTACTAAAGTCCATTCATTAATGTATTTTGCGCTATAGAAGGTGTCGAAAAATATACACAGTAAAAGATACTTGTGGTAAGAAGGAATTCAAAAAAATGCACAACATCAGGTACCGAAGTAAGGAACGGAACAATGCAACAAATAGGCAGCTGGCTACAACTCCGCATCAAGAAATGTTTGCAGCACATGTACGCTAGATTGCTCGGAGTCGAAATATTATGACCAAAAAGCTACAACGAATGCGAACCCAAAACGGCCGTGGGTTGAGGGCTGTGCATATCCGACTGTTAAAGACCCGATGACGGTAGTCAGAAGCGATTCGATCATGGAAGATCACTCGACAACAAGTCAAGTGAGGGTCTCAGATACTCCGGAGAATCAGCTAGAAACGATACGCGATAACATAGATACACGTCTACCTGTCTATTTATATATTAGATAGAACGAAATCAACCGTATGAGCAGACGCTCGTCAGTGGTATGGCTAGCAAGACGATTCGGTCATTAAAATAGTGTGTGCGCATTATCGATCACAAGGCGATTCATAAGCGAACAAACGTATCACGGTATTACAAGTGTTCCTTAGCAGTGCTTTGGTTCATCTGCCCGTCTGTTGATCATTTGGGCGACCCTTCGGGCAGCCCACACAGTTCAGGCCAAGCGTCTTGCTGCTTTGCTTCCGCTGCCGCTGCGGGAGCAGAGACAACTAACCCAAATTCGGTTCCTTAGAAAGATAGTGGAGTCTACCTCTCGTTTTCTGTCGGTTTGTCCTGGAGTTGCTGTCTGAATGGCTGTAGACACCGGTGACGCTGGCGGTATGCCGGTCAAGGCGGCAGCCATAACCGCACTGAATTCGAGTTCGGCCCCTCGTTCTCTATCCATTTGTTTATCTCCCTCGACTCGATTATTGTGCCTCCTCCTGTCCTAAGTAACTCGGAGGGACAGCATCACCCGCTGCGAGTGAAGGATGGAAGGCGAATATCTGCGTCAGAATGAGCCGCACGACGGAGGAACGCAATCAGGCCGTCGCAAATCGATTGGCGACGCGCGAACAACCAGTCAGTCGATTCTCGTGCCACTCACGCACTCGCAGCAATAGCGGCAACATCAACAGCAGCCGCGATATAGAGGAGATCAAGCCCTCCACGACGGCCGAAATTATATATGTAGAGTACGAGGTTTTGCTATCTCATAGAAGCCATCATTGTACTGCCACCATCTCTCGAGATGTACACAAGCGGGAACAGGAAAGAAGGTGCGTACTGTTCTACAGTACAGCCCCAATCACTCGCTGTTACCGTTTCCCACTGAACACTCCTTGAACCGATGCGACTAGGCAAGCAGCCGTAGGAAAATGGTAGTCAGCTAACATTCAGACTCAAGGTGGCCAAATTCGCTGTGCCTAGTGACAGAAGGCTCCATTGGTTACACAGAAATACACAACCGTGCACACACGCACGAGACTAGGTCGCAAGGGTACGTAGTTTAAACACACGACACTTAGCCTACCCTACATTGCCCAGATGATCGTGCAATGGGTCTGCGTGAACTTAAAACAGATCTGTTGGTGAAGACGCACTGTCGCGTGCACACTATTCCGTGGGAATGGCTAGCTAAAACAGTAACAAACTACCTGACATTAATCATCCAAACCACTTAGGAAATACTCTTTACAGCCGTAGTGATCAATAAAACAAGGGGAAAGTACATTCTGTATGTACGCATTTTCCAGTATTTCGAGCTTTACGTGCGGTATCGTCGTTTAGCATCACTCTGAGTGACTGGCCTATTCCAGCACGAAAGGCTTGTCTACGTCACGTTTCGACTCCAGACCACCTCACATCTTCCTAAGTTTAATAGACATTTACACATGCTGTCGTTTTATTGTCACGGCGCATCGTGCGTCTTTACAATCAATGTTTGTTGTTACTTTTCAGTTTTATTATGGTTTAGTGCTAGCTAATCTGCGATCGGCTTGTTCTCACACAAATCATACATGCGGTGGACGGAGGCACAGTTTCCTTCCTTTATCTGTCGGTCGGTCTGTATGTACGTATGTAATGTCAAGCGTGGAGAATTGTTTATTCTTTATTGAAGTAGCGGTGCGTCAAGGTTGTTGTTTGACTGCGGGGTCGAGTCTATCGTTCTTGTTGTATCTTGCGCGTTGCCAGACTTTCTTGTTCGTTAGGAGTCACGCGACCAAAAAACGGCAATACAAAAGACTACTGTTGCAACCACTAAAGGATCACTAGTTAGCCAGGGTTGGGCAGAGAGTCAGGCCAGGCAAACGAAGGAAATAGGACAGGCTATTGATAGTCGAAAGAACTGGACGAATTCGAGGGAGTTACATGCTGCCAACGGCGGCGAGTGCCAAAAAGACGCGACACCAGCAATACCGCGTTGTAAATAAAAAAAAAAAAAAAAGGTTCACATTTGAATCACAGAAAGAGCATGCGGTACTGATGCGGTAAACATAAACGACACAGCGAACAGCCGCGCAGAGAATCTGCACAATAATGACGATACAATGAACTATCAAGCGACATACCCATAGACTAGTACACCAACAGGAAGAACAGCTACCTCAGAACTGACGGAAAAATGTCGCCATAAGTTGGTGACGTTCATCTGTTATACTGAGGTAATAATCCACAATTTTGTTGGTAGGCGTCGAGTACAGGCGAGATGCTGTATTAAGTCCTAAGATTCGAATTTACAGAAGAGCGCTTATAGGCGCATACATCGTAAATCCGTGACCTTTGTGTTTCTAGTTTTAATCAAATACTAGTAACCGAAATTACCAGTATTTAAAGCAGCTCATGCTTTCGCCTCTTGTTCATGACGCTCTAATAAGAATGTCATTAGAGATAGGTAAAACCCATCAGAGACAGGAAAGAACTTCCCGTAATTGAACTAATGCAGCAAAGGTCGTAATTTCGTTCTATGTTTTATTTCGGTACTAATCTGGTTGTTGTCAGTAACAAATTGATTCTAATTGTTTTATTTGTGACGGTACACATCTATGTATTTGGCGCTGCTGAGCGTTGATGCTAGTACGAAGCAAGCCTGCGTTTATTCGCCGACTATAGCGTTCAACCGCCAGCAAATCTAGCAACCATTTTCCTCGCACTCGGGACAGAATGTAGTAACAGAAGGTATCGCTTGCCTTAATTTTTTCCGATCTGATGGGTCTGGGCCAGTCGGCCCAAATCACCCGCGGAAACATGCAGGTGCCGTGCATTGGCAATGGCACTGATTCTAGTAGGAGTAGGGCGCCCTAGGTGATAAGATTTTCGAGTTACTTCCGACTCGTTGGATGCGGCGATTTGCGATTGTTGGGTTGATGCAAGCTACCACTTCTCCCCTGTGAGCTGAAGGAGAAGAAGTCGAGGGGCGTGTCAGGCTCGCAACAATCAGCGCAGATTTGAGCTGAACTGAGAGCCGAGGAGGGTCACGAGATTCCCCTCGAACTGCCACCAGGTACCATCGTTTATGTCAAATGGTCTACCGTGAAAAATGGCTATTCATTGGCAAGGCATTTCAGCTTGCCCTTTCTGTTCCTGTAAGATGTGAAAATTTGTGTATAGCTAGATCTGTAACAATAATATGGTCATATTCTAAACCAGGGAGCATATTGGAAAGTCACGCCCACGATAGCCATATTCTTAGCATATCCATACAAAGAATGTCGCGAGAATCTGTTCTTATATTTAGCTTTTAATCAACTCGAAAGCAAGCAACCTTTTCAATGGTGTTACTTTTCTCAACTAAGACCGATTAGCAAGAGCTCTTGCAGTCGACCACAGAGATACAACGACGATATATCTATAATGTATCTTAAGAGAGCCTGGCATGGCGAGTAGTGGAACTTCGTTATAAAATTTAACATTTACCCATTAGATTGCACAAGCTACACTTCGACATTCTGACGCTCACCTTGCATTGTGCCCCATCTAATATACCCATTTAAATACAGTTTACAGATTGAGACACTTTGTGGTTTGTTGTTGGAACATACGGACATTCCCCTTTTGTAGACACGTCCGTTCGCCGGTCAGCTAACTGGTAGTTTTAATCGTGCTACCGGGCCTGCAATGGTCCTTCGTTGTTATGGAGTAGTGTGCTGCCTTATAGGTGCCATTAGGCAACTTCATCTCGTTTTCCTTCTGCGTGTTCTTCTCTTAAGGAAACACTCATCAACCAAACGCACTTCTTGGTAGTCAGGAGTGAGCCTTACAAGATGGTCCTACTACCACCACCGTTGCCGCTTCCGGAAACATTCGGAGCTACATGTCGCTGGTGTAGCAGCGCCCTCCATATACTGCATAAAGTTGAACCCCTTGCACTGTTGCAAGAAATTTCTTCATGAGGTTGCTGCCTTTGCCTATCGTTCCCCTTTTTCATTCTACTCCTCTTTTCCTTTGGCGTTGGTTGGGCTCGACTAGGTTATAGACTAACGATGAATAGGAGTCTCTCTGCCTTTCTGCTCTAAAGATTACGAGCGGCGCTGGCCTGAGTGAGCGAACGAGCAAGGAAGACTGAGGCGGCACTGAACGACGCGCGCACGTGCCGCACATCGAAAGTAACCGATAGGAATCGAGAAAGTGTCGCAGGCGGTGAGGCCTGCCGGCTGCTGGGTGGGGTGAGGGTTATCGCAAGCGAACATGTCTTCCTTCAATTAAACTCCTGCTCTCTCATTGGCAACCCCATTGACTTGAGTCGGGTCTACCAGACGTCGTCCTTATGACGAGAACGATGAACCCCGTCGGGGTGGAGGGAAGTGGCAGGAATGACAGGGCCACCGCAGCCCGCAACAGTGATAGAGAAGACTGCTGAGGTAGTTGGAGTTTGCCTCAACGCCGGTTGGCTCAGATCAGCTCGCCTAACCTCGCTTCCCAGGCTAACGAGCGATGCCTTTCATCAACACCATGCTGCTGCTTGGAGCAACCCCAGAGCTATTGCCCCTACCAACCGTTGGCCTACGGCGGGCAAGCTAGTCGCGGAGATGCCAGAGTTCACTAGTAGTTGTATTAGTGTTGGTGCTTGTATTAGGAGTGCCTTTGAGGACGGCAGAATCACTCGAGACAACACTGAAGGCGGGAGAAAAGTGGCAGGCCTCTGAAGGGGTTCAGGAGCTGAGGCTTGAGTTAGCCGCAAACTTCCAATTCAGCCTAATACACGTCTTAGACGTGTAAGTACACGTAGGGAACTCGTGATCACAGCTAACTGCTTTGAGCTAAGTAGACCAAAGCCAGCGCTAGTCGGACCTAAAGTTGTATCCTCTTTTTAATTATATCACGATGCAACAAAAGTGGAAAGTGTGCTTACCGCATTATTGTTATTTTTTGACTACGACTCGGCAGCAATGCCTGCTACAGACTTGTTGTTATTTTTCCAATTTTTCCTATATCCAGGCATTTTCCCAAAACTCAACGGTTAGTTAGTTGGTTAGACAATCCGTCGTCCATCGTATGCCAGTAGATCAAAGGGTCTCTGCTCAAATGCTTCTTCTCAAAGTCAAACGGCAATTGTAGAAACAACCGCTTTTGTCAAACGAAAGAGTCACGCTCAGTGCCTCCGTGTCTGTTGTTTACGCCTTCGTTAGCCCTATATCTTCGCTGTGATGTTCAGTTTCTCTAGTTTTGGACCACTTGAATTGTCAATGATTCATTGCCTGCCGGTTCGGAACAGCCCACAGATGTTTCCTTTCCGTCCGTTTTACTTTTTACCATGCAGTTAATAATAAAGCCGGTATCAGCAGCAGCTGAAGGTCACCTTACGTTTTCAGTTAGCTTTTTATCGCTATCGACCTATGCACTTCTATACTGAGTAAGAAACAGCAATAATCATAAGAGAATATACAATGCTTCGTTGTTTTTGCGCTCGGGGAATCGACAGTACGCAGCACTGACGGTAGCAACAAGACCGCATAGCGATACGTTGACACCCCAATCCACGTCGTATCAATGCGGTAAGCTTTTCTTTTTATTTCATGTCGCCGCTACTGATGTCAATGTCGGGGTCCACAGCAGCTGCAACCGCAAGTGACGGCATGCGGTCACTTGCACAAACCAACGCTGCACGGAAGCACCACAAAAATATAACCATTGTGTTTTTTCTTGCACAACAATGAAGACGATAACAGAAATGTGGGTAGTTTCCAATGCACCAACACTGAAGGGTAAACATGAATCGTAAATTCAAGAATAGTGTATAGCGGTACCGCTGCTAGGCTGGCTGATATTAACAATAATATATACGAACAACTAAGTAAGTTGGTGTCTCGGTTATTGCGTCTGTGTCTTGCTGTCAATTGGATATATAAGTTTGATAGGATATAACGCTATTGTGGGGCCATCGTGATAGCAGCATATTGAGGCTGCCAGCGTGGGGTATGTTGCCATTGATTTCAGCTGCTGTTGGTGGGGTATTGAGGTGTTAGGGCGTGGTAGTGACGAAGATGGCGATATAAAGCATGAAGCAAAAGAAAGAAAACGTTAGAGGAGAAGCATCCATGGGGTGACGGTGGGTGATGTAGAGGGCGTGAAGTGCGACAGACCGCCAACACTGTGATCGCCACCGTGGGGCGCCGTTTGTGGCTCCTCGATGGGTTGTAGCCGCGGCGATCGTGGCTGTGGTAGTCGTGGAATGGATCCCTGTGGCAGCGGTTGGCCTCCGGTTGACTATGGCCTCCGTTAGACGCGTGGAGACCCTTCCCAGTGGCTGGCCAAGGAAGGTCGGAAGGCTGGGGATAAGTTGAGATTGGTCGGCTCCCGCAATAGACCGACGACAACGGCCGAAAGCTCGAGAGTCAAGCAAGAAGGGCAAGCATTCAAGTCCTGCCGGCCTGCTTGCTTTTTCTCAGCCGCATGGGCACAGAGCTGCTTTTTCTTTGCCCCTCTGCTTTCTTGTCTCGTGCCCCAGGGACTCCGTCGACAAGAAAGTGCTTCTTAGTTGCCCCATCTTTGCTGTTTCGCTGGTCGGTTTCTACTCATCTCGGTACTCTTCGAGACGCGCGCACGCACAGAGAGACACACACACACACAAGCGAACACACATTTCCCGTCACCCACCGAACGAAACCTAAGCGGCTAAGAAGAGGCGGAAAGACAGCAAAAGCGCAAGCTTAAACGACCAACCGATCGACCCACCCTTAAAAATCTTACAGCTTAAGAAACAGTTTACGATCAGCCACTTTTTTCCTGTTCTTCTATTGGGGGCCATTTTACCTCCAGTTAATGTAAGTCCCGGCGTTAGGGCACCATCATTGCCAGTAACATTCCCTTACCGGTAATTCGCCCTTCATTTTCATCACTAACGCAAGTGTGACAACAGCCTCGGAGCGGGTGTATGTTGATATTCAAATTGTGATTACGTTGTACAAGCCGGAAACAATCTGCATTGATCAAGGCAGACTTTGGAAGTACAAATTTCATGTCGGAATAGCGCACGAAACACTTTTGTCGTCACTACAAACGTTCTAGTAGTGGTGAAGACCAAAGTCGACGAAGAGTAACAAACAAAAGCCCTAGTAGCAGTAACGAGGCATTTAAGTTTTCGCAGTAATCGAAAATATAGCAGTGTTGGGAATGCTCGTTAGCGGGTGCGTGTCTGGCCCAATGCTACTGCTATCTTCAGAAAATCGCTTCTGCAAACATACTTAGAAACATGCTATTTGAATAAAAGCGACAGCCATAAAGACGCTAATCTGTAGAGTCTGTTCATGTATGACACTAGTTACAATATGGTGGCTGTATAGGCTCCTAACGTGAGCCGACAAGTGAGCCCTAACTATAGAGAGCACCATTGGAAAATGGAGGCAGACGGCGTTGGTTGAAAAGATACTCGTTACTCAAATAGTAACATGAAGAGACAGTAAGGGTGACTTTTGATCGTTGGGAAAATTCATGTAGGCGATCGTGTTATGTTGGTTGAAAGAACGGCCGCATATTGTCATAGAGCACCAGGAAACCCTGTTAGACGAATGGGTTTGCTTCCGTCTGCTGTTAACGTTGCTTTAGAATGAGATGAGCGTGGCTTGTTCCGTTCGCGTCCATCTCCAGTCAAACGGCTAGGTACCGCGATAATGGGCTTCTTCGTCGTCATCTTCTCGTTCATCAAGCAGTCCTACGTTTGTTGTTGTTGTTCTCCCATTCCTTTTTCTTTTTGTTATTTTCGTTTGTAAGATAATATCACAATCATCCACAGTTCAGTCATAATGATCGACATGGTAGACAACGGCAGCTCGTGAACGAACTCTATCATTACAACATTAGTGATAAAATATATAGAAGTGTATATGCTTCTCAATATGTAACCCGTTTACGGCACGTACAGATTCTCGTACATTGGCGGGACTGAACACGTGCCTAATACTTCATACTAAGAAAAGACCACTTCGTAAAGCGGAGATTTGGTATCGCACACGCACACATAGCGTACAATCGTTCTCTCGATTGTTTCACGGGTGACTCATTTTTGCTTACGCGATTTTTGAAAAGACAACAGTGAAGGTTTGAGAAATATCGGTGCACTTCTATGGACGAAGCAGCTCTAACAACTGAAAGTTTTGTTAAATGCTGTGCGATTATTAACACGATATCGATAGACAAACACTCCTGTCTGACGGTTATTCAATTGTATTGTTTGCATGCACTAGATTCTCAGTCTCTCGTAATCCTTCTGTTCGAGTACCTACCTATGGGAGGCGTGTATACAGTTGTAGCCTGTGTCTGCGGTTGACTGGCTTGTTGTTGACCCGGAGCGCTAAGCGCCTCGAAAGGAGTCTGAGCGTCAACATCGGGCTTAGGCTCCGCGGGTGCTGCAGAGGTCGTTGACGGGCTGAACGCCTGATCGGCCGTGAATTGTTGCAGAGCATATGGGGATCCCGACCCACCCGAGGGAATATCATTGACCATCGCCGTTGCCGAAGGTTTCATATCTTCTGTTTTTGTTGACCACTTTTGCCACATCTGCTACCGAAGCCAAAAAAAAAGGAAAATTGAAAACAAACACGTCGCTAGAGAAAACAGGGCAGGTCAGCCAGAATTTATCACCTGACGACGATAATCTCCTTGTACTTTTTGACACACCGATAATATCCGAAAAAGTTTTCATAAGAAATCGATAATCAGCCTGAAAAGCCTCTGTGTGTGTCTACTCACGTTGGGACTGAGGCTAGGATATTGGTCGTTGTACTGTGTCGTCCTCGGCCGCTTAACATCATCCTCGAGATCACTCCGCACCTCACCGTTCGCTGTAAATAGAATCACGTAATAACAACAACAAGAAATACAACATAAGTAACACACACCAGACGTCCCGTTGACGTACCGTTCTCACACGATCGATCATCACTTTCAGCGTGAATCTAATCATAGCTGGCGTCTGTGTTCGGTTGTTCTAAACTGACCAGTCAACAGCCCCATTAACGTTGTTCATCACTTTCTCTTCCCGAACCGATATGCAAGAAAAAGTACAACCATCCGTCGTCCATCTATCTCGTATGGCCTCGTTTTTCTACATTGGACAGCTCGAGATACTGCAGCTGCTTGCTAAAAGGGCGATTTTTGACAGGATTGCACCTAAGCAGCGGCAACGCGCACAATATGCAAACAGACAAGTTCAGGTCAAATCAGCTCCCTCCACCTGAATTACGCCTTAACCCAAACACGACAGACACAGCACAGACACCAGATAGGACGAGGGGTTACACAGAGGCTCGTCCTTATGATGCTTCCTGAGATGAAATTCAGGGGGGCCGGGCAGGAAAACGTATGCATTGCTTTCTTACCCGTCGAAGAAGATCATTTCTCTTTCCTTCGTGCTCGCGCATTTGGCCTACACGTCCCGCCTAGTACGCTTCTTGCCCAACGAAATAACCTGTTATTGTTGATATTGCGGCTGGAGGAGCTGTAGCATCTCGAGCTCGGCCTTGCGCTATTTCGCCGCTCCCATTTTTGGGTTTCTTGCACAGGTATAGGATGGAAGTAATCATCGTGTTGATAGTGGCGATAACGCTAAAGTGCATGTAACACGTTACAATGGTTACCTACCAAGTATAACTAGTTTATCTAACCTGATTCGTCTCCCTGCATCTCTTCGTCGATGTTGATTGACTGCTGAGGCGATGATTAAATCAATAGGAATCGCTCACTAGCTAAAGCCAGCCACAGAAGACAATCCTGTGCCTATAACAGGCATGGCCTAATACAATCGAATTCGACCCCGACACGCTATGATGTGTCGTGTGGATCAGCAGGATTTCAGGAAGAATCATCACACTAGACAGGACCAGTTCGCTACAAGACGGAGCCGGGGTAATGAACGCAACTGACCAGAAATGCACTCAACTAACATAGGCTTCGCTATTAAACGCATTAGCTGGCTCCATATGGGCCCTTTTGTGCTGCAGTTTGATCTATTCACATGCTGTCCGGTGCAAGTATGGCTAGCTAAATGCAATAGACGGCTCGCGTTGAAGGAAGGAGATAACTTTATTTCTATTATACACGCCGAAAGCGAACCGCTGAGACGCCGGCCACTAATGGTGATCGGCACAGCTCGTGCCGAATCGATGCTGAGACGATCCTACCGGTAGCAGGCACTCCATTGGCAACTTAGCCGGAGCGGCGATCAACTCGCAGACGAGATCTTGCTATAATCCGCGATCGATGTACTGGTTCGCTGTTTCTTTGTCTCGGTTGAACAATCAAATAGAGTAAGCAGTCATATGCAATGTTTGGGGAAATGTCGCGATCACAATGGCCGAATTGTGACGAGATGATTGACAGCGACAACCAAATCGCTGATGATGCCTCGGCAGCGGGTGCGGTCAACTTAACAGGAACGACAAAAAGTGCCTTTTCACCCTCGCCCTTCTTCACCCGACCTCGTGTGAGAGAGAAAGAATGGTCTAGATAGCGGCAGTCAGCGACCTCGAACGTTGATACCGTCGTAGTCCTCGTGGTCATCATAACTCAGGCGCTCTGTGTGCAGCTAGGCAAACTCAATGCATGTACTAGCGCCTTTTTTCATCTCCGCTTTCGCCAGGGTTACTTTGTATAGAGCTCCTTCCTTTCGTTTTTCTTCACTCAGTTGCCGTCACTCGTCGCCGACTATGGCATCACCAAAGCCGTTGGCAGAAAAGCTAGCACTGCAGTTGAAAAAACCTGCAGATAACAACTCATTCCATGACTCTGACTTGTCTCCCGATGTACGTTGCTATAATTCTTATTCCCACTTAGACGTGTAGCGAGCTCTACCTTATCCTATGTTCCCAATGCTTAGCTGGGCATACGTTCTGTGGACTGCTAGCCCTTACATACAACAAGTTTTATTAATAAAACCCTGCCATCTAAACCGTCAACTCATGTTTTTGGTAAGGGTTATGCCGGTAAAAGGAATATACAGTATAGCGATAACAGGCACGGCAATATCAATCCCAAACAGTATTTTGATTATTCGTTTAACTGCGTTGTACTATCACTGCACCCACTGCAGGATGAGCGCACAATAGATATCACTGGCGAGTAACAACCTTCTTTCTATAATAGCTAACCCTTATGATGAAATAATCGATTGGATGAGTGGCTGAGTGACGTTAGTAAACCCATGATAATAGGAGCCAAATAATAGGTGCAAAGGTGACCGCGTGCCATGAGCACCCTGTGTCTTTTTCTCTCTGTTTTGCGCTATTTACTGGCAGAAGGGCGAGAATCAGTTCGCGGTCTCACGGCCCAGAGAAGAAGTCGCTGTCTGAAGTTGTTTGCGGGTCGCGGAGGAGACCGGCAAGATGACCCCTAACACTTGCGATCCTTCCATTGTTATGACCTCTGGGGATTGCCTCCGCTATCAATTGGCAACAACGGCCAGCAGTCCGGTGTGCTGTCGGTGGACTCTGGAGAGGCACTCCCGCAGATTCCTACTTTCTGCCACTGTCGCCCGGTCAGGCCGCCGTCCTGTCGGAGCCAGTCTCGGCAAAGAACTGCAAAGCCTGCACTTAGCCTGAGCTGAGCCAACACCCACTCCGAAGTCAGTGAATATGAGGATACGTACGAACAGCACAAACAGCGAAGTCACTATAAACATTGCTTCTCACACGTCACAACTCGCGGCGGTGAGATGCTATATGATTCCATTGCATAGGGCTGCAGCATTCTACATGCCGAAGAATTGCCAGGGGGAAACATATAGAGAATGCAGACAAAGAACGGAGGTTATGCGCATGAGTGTAGCGTTGGTAGTGATGCTGGCAGCGGCAGCCGCAGCGGTAGTGCAAAAACAAAACTTGCGGGTCGCCGCTGGCGCTTCTGCTTCCACTGCTTCTGCGCTAGGCGCCCGGCTGTGCAGCACGTGCTGCAATACTCCCGGTTTGTTCTCTCCTCGCCTCCTGAACTCCGACAAGAATTCCTAGACCCATGCCCGTCCCCTTGCATTTACCTATCCACATCTCATACCGTAGTGCCGCTAGAACGTCTAGTTTGCCTCCCCTGGTGGCAACCTTTTTCCCACTCCCCCACTCTGCGTCCGACAAGTCGACTCGTGGCGGAGAGCGAGCGTATGCTTCTACCGCCCTGACAGGCTTATCGGACTGCGCCAGCCGGCCGGCCAGCCGGCCAGCAAGCCATCCAATTGGGGGGCCATGTGAGAGGGGCACATCTCAACGCTGTGCAGTCAGTGCTGGTCGTTCGATGCTTGCACCCACTATTCGTTTTAGTCGGAGCTTCAACGAAGTTGGGTTTCTTACCCTGTTCCCTTTTCCTTCGCCCTTATTCCCAGTTCCCAGCCTCGACCGCCGCTTCCCGCTTCACTTACAGCAAGCACTCTCGTATTCTGTCAATGTCTTTCTATGATGTCTTCTCGCGTTCGAGCTTATTAAAGGAGGGCATATGTTTGCCCTTTTTATGGACGAAACGAGAAAGATGAGCTTGTTGAGTATCCAAACTCACTTAAAGATCGTCTGTAAGCTTTGGCAAACGATCGCATTCATAAACTGTACGAGGCGCTGGAAAGGCTTCGTTTACATCATCAGAAGAGCTATTACATGATCCAATACGTAACTATGGCTTGTCACTCTGCGAAGACGCAAAGAAAATGGAAAAAAACCGTCAAGGAATTGGTGCGCGCGGCCATAAAATGAAATATTGCCGTCAAACGTTTTCAGCTTCTGTGAGCTTGTACACATGTCAGTGTTACTACTTATGTGAGCGTAGGCTAGACGTTGCGAGTTCGATTTCGATTTCCTCTCTCAATGCACGGTATTCATAATGCCGTTTCTTAAGGGCGTAAGTCATGTAGCATTGGTGTTTTGACTGCGGTCGCGGCCTCCACTTTCGATAGCCATAAAGATTGGTGGACCGCTTCATCCAGCGGCGAATGGCGCACCTTAATCCCTAAGGCAAACAAATCGATCTCGATGCTTCTGTTATAGTGTGGCCTCTGTTGATCCACCCCGAAACTTTCTCCTTAGTCTAAGCAAACAACAGCCAAAACAAGCCACTGTATTTGGCTATCATTATTACTGCTTATTATGCTTAATGTCGGGGGCGAATTCTTAACTCTTGAGACGTCTCGGACACAAACGCCATGTTTTAGGCTTTCACTTCTAATTGTCCCATTTAGTTAACATATAGTTCTATTGCATACTGTGTACAGAAATTACAGTACAGACAGTCGATATCGAGCCATAAGTTTAATTAAACACAAAATTATTACTAATTAGACTCGTTTTGTCAATTTTATCACCACGTTTTGGTTTGTTTGGATAGATACGCAGAGAATTCTATTGGAATTGATAAAGGAGCGTAAGGATGCTTCAAACAGTCTATTTTTCCCCATCAGAGCGTGCTTTGTATCTCCGACGAGTTTTTCCGTTATATGTGAATTTGGAGGTACGATGTGGTTTCTATGTTCTTACACATGTACGGAGGCTCACATGTGTAAGAAGACCAAAGGAAACGTATCGAAAGGCCTACGCAGTAATAGGAATGGCCCCCCACAAAGGCCTCATTGTTCTACTAAGCTAGGTCGTGTTTTTGTCTGACTTCTTCCAAAGTCTCCTTCATTACAGTCTTAGCTATTCGCTAGGGTAAACTTAATAGTATTTTCTATCGGCACCCGATCGCTTTTCGCACCAGAGTGGGGTAGTAATTGTAACATTTTTCACTAGCTGAAGCACACACAGGGTTTCCGAACGATAGCACGGCCTCAGAAACCGTATCAGGCAGCATATCAATTGAAATAAACGAAAACAGTAGGTATTCTTTTCCATATTGATAACCTGGTCGTCCAGGCTTCTTCTTAAAGCTAACTAACTTCCCTAATGTAGAGGTGATTGGATTTCGTCACGAAACACAACGAAAATTGAATGAGTCTGCGTTCCAGTTAGATTATTTGTCGGCCAGCGTGCGACCGCAATATTACTTCATAAAGAAGCTGAATGCACGCGTAGTAGTAATGACAATCGTGAGCAATCTAGAAGGCATCGTCCCGTCTGCCGGTAAACGGAATTCCCCTGCTTGGCCTTTCTCGCGCGCGTTAGTTCCTGCAACGTCACTTACGTACATGGCTGTAGTGATAAATAAACTGATGAAAAAATAAATAGTCTTAAAAATTTTTATGATAATAATTCTATTATCGTAATAGCGGGGCGGGTATCACAACAATGATGATCGCAGCGTTCATAGTAGCGCCAAGGCGGTTCAAGTAGGTAAAATCGCCAAGACGATAATGGTCTTCGTGCGTTTCAGTCGTATTACAGCCGTATGTACATATGCATAGTATACAGACGAACTTGCAAATGGCGCGTGAGCAATTAATCTCCAGCTGACTGCTGCTACGCCCTGAGCTGGTGACGAAACTAATTTCGAATTAGTATTTCTTTCGAGAAAAGAGAGTCGCCGACGTCAGGCGGACGTTGTCGTGAGTTGTCAATCTCGGCCTATTTTTGCCTGCGGACGAGATCCGGTTGATTCGCCGCACCATTTTAACTACGAGCCTATTAGTTTGGTCTCAGTTCGGGGCCTACGTTGTCGAGGTAACCACATTTTGTTTGGCTGTATGGAAAATAATCGAAAATGCAACATTTGTAACAGTGGGACAAGAAAGAACAGAACAAAAAAAAAAAATAAATAAATAATTACAAAAATATATTTAACTCCCTGAGGCGCCGGCGGCCATAAACGTCAACACTCTGCCCTGCTTGGGTGTTGTTGCGGCTCTATTACATTTCCTTATCCGCATATTATAAATCAATAAGTGCGCACAATGGTGGCTAAAAAGCGTCGCGTATTTGCATCCAGTGAAAAATCGGAACGTACGTTATCTTGCCAGGTACGCTTTACAACAGTCTATTCAATTATTCGTTACCTAAATTCACCAACAGTTGTATTTAGCTATTTCGTACTTCTTGCACGGCATTCAACTGCATCTTCGAGAAGAGTTGTACAACGCTAGGTCCTATATCAGTTTATTATATAGGCCCGCTCAACTAAAACGTGACCCAATCTGGATGCGTGAATAAATTGGTTGCGACAGGTACAATGCACATGCAGTGAATGGATGGATTTTTAGATACTCAAGGTTATGTTTTCATTAAAACATATATATATATATATATCCTATACTAAGTTGTATTAATTTAAAATTTCATAGAAAAAAGAAGGCATTAGGGTGTGGCATAATAATGTCTACTCCTCACCAGCTCAGTTTCATTCGGCCTCCGATTGGTCAGAAGGAGCGGTTCATCGCCGTTCCTTTGGGGCAAAATGCAAGTTCTTTCAGCCTTAATGTCCCTATCTGTCGGTTCGGACCGGCAAAGTCGAGGAGCATTTCGGGTCCCTTGCTGTGACGCATACAAACTACCAAAGTATAAATCACATATTCATGATGCAAAGATCCCCATCCATCACACATAGTCAGCAGCCAAATCGGGGCTTATATGGTGGAAGTCGCATCGAGAACTTCAAGCTAGCCAACTAAAAAACGAGGTATATTTTATTTCGCTGAATCAACTACTCGGAGAACTGAAGATCAACAACTAACGTGACGATTGTGATATGTTGCGATATATAAAATGTGAGCCGAAAAGACAACTACGCGCTAGCTATAGCAGGGTTACGGGAACTATCTGAGGTGTCTATCGGCTGACTCTAGCTCCTAGCTTCCCAGAGCTCTCAGGCTAGTGTGGCTTGTTTCCTTCGCAATATTAATTTGCAAAAGCAAATCCAAAAGCCCCCGGCGGTTCCGTACCGCTGACTCTACCAAATAGGCCATCGTACGTAACCATGTATATATATATATACACAGCATAATTTGAAAGGAGTAGTCATTCTGAGCTGGCTTATTGGCTTGCTTGCAGAAGCGGCTCCGAACAGAACAGGCAATGGCTTGCCTTGGCTGATGATGGCCTGATAGAAGCAGAGAAGACGGGGGCTTCTTTTTTCACTTGGCTTGACACTACCGGCCAAAAAGCTTCAGCAAACCGATATGTCCTATGCCGAACGAGAGCTAAGCGCATGTGTGTGTCTGCATGTGCATCAACCGCCACTTCGGCCGTGGCCACTGGCAGACGTTGCTCGAATATCAAAATTTACCATAAGAACAACATTAATCTGTCGGGCCGCGGTTGATGCTGCTTTCGTGACCACCGCCTCCGCCGTCGTCTGACCGTGTGGTGACCAGACTTCGACTGAGCTTGAGTCAGTGAAACAGGCCGAGCGTACGGGGGGCTCAATGGCTGTGGGAAGAAACGGGGCCCGAGAGCGATTGAGAGAGACGTAGCTGACCCTATAGCGCTTATTTATGAATCAGGAGAGGTCAGCAATGAGTTCATAAAAGATAGTTGATGCCACAGGCAGGGAGTGGGCAATAAGGCCAACGCTAGTAGTACCCTGATGTCATGACAGATGCTAGCGGGTGGCGCACCGCGTGTGAAGGCAGCAAGGTCTGCTGTACTGCCTTTACGTTGCTGGTTAATCAGTCCTTGTTTGGCGATACGCTCGAGACAGGAATCGGTGGGTCAATACTGGCACCGGTTAAAGAAGGACTACACCGTCACTCCGAGCTACGCCATGATGTGCACACATATTCATTGCGAATAGCCAAAAGCGATGATGGCGACGATAAACTAACTGTCTAGTCAGGAAGATTCAGATTTTTTTTTTACAAAAATAGTAGTATTACAGAAAAGTGGTAGGCTAATCAAGATAAGCGGCAAGGTTACTTCTCCGAGCATTAGATGTTCTATTACAAACTACTTACAGTTAACGTCGGTTTGGTCGGGGCCGGAAATATTCTGTTGTTGACGTTTACGTTTGCCGTCGATGCCGAGGATACCGTTGATAGAGTACGAGGGCCGCGACGCGTCAAGTGATGGCGTCTGCTGAGGCGGCGACAAGGGCGCCGGAGAAGACACGTGCGAGTGCGAATGCGCCGCTTTGGCCTTCTCCGCCGCCTTGTTGCGCACAATTCTAAAGAGGAAAGGACGAGAAGAATTGAAAGTTGAGCAAATATGATCTAACAAAAAAGGAAATTTCAATCGCCGCAGCTACCAGGAGAGAATTTGAGTTAAATTTGAGCTATTTACGTTCTGTGAACAGTCACGAATTGCTTCCAATTAGATCAACATAAAAATATGTTTTCCGTCTATATCTTACAGCTTATCCCTAGCTTCACTATTTTCGTCCTACTTTCAGAAATATGGTGACAAATAATGTGAGCCGATCTATGTTTTTTCATTTTGCTTAGTTGCTATATATGTACGAAATAAGTACCCTTCTAACCCCTCTACACCCTTAACGTTTACCCCCCAAAACAACACACTCGGTGGCGATCTGGAGTATCCCCCTAAGAAGAAGCGTGCAGCCCAACACACATAATATATACACAGATTTAATTATCAGTCGCACGATGTGGCAGGGTTGTGAATGATAACATGGGGTGAGAGAATCGGAAAGGTCGCAATGTCGATAAGCATAGCAGCAGGGCGGATCACTGTGTTGCCATGAGATGAGTCTAGCGACCTCTTCCACTCGTGCTCAACCTTTCCGACAAGGCACCGCTTCTCAGAGGGGCCGGTCAGCTGCAAAAGTTGCTTGGAGCGTCGAAGCTTCAGCTCATAGACTGGTCGAACTCATTCTGCTAGCAATCTCATTTTTCTCGAGCCCTGGTTTTTCCCGCGTGATTTTCTTAAGGTATCGTCTGCACCTTCTGCGACGAGTTTGGGTGTGCCACAAGCTTGACTTTACAATTCATGACGATCGTTCACTATTGCCTTGTCCACATTCCTAACAAAGGATACAGAATCGTGGTCAAGTGCTCAAATAGCCGTTACCGGTATTGGTTTACTACTCAGCTATTTGAAGGACAGGCGCACGAAGGCCTTTTTGTCATGGCGGGCACCGAAAGAAAAAAGAAAGGAACGGCAGATTTGATCGCACCCGCTCTTTACTAGGAGGGCGTTCTTCATTATTTGCTTTAAGGCGCGTCCTCAAAAGACCACCGAGAAGCCGGCAAACATTTCCCGTTATTCTCCATTCATTGTGTACATTCTATCATGAATAGGTGCTATTCGAGCAAACTGAAGAGCCGATGATCAGAACCTGACCGGCGACCAAGCACTACATTCAACGGCGGCGGTAGCAGTGCGTATGCCGTTTTTCTTCACGGCGTGCGCGTGTCGATAAGAAACCATTGATCCTCAACTGGTCATCGACAAATAGCCTGTCTACTGGCCACTACGTGCGGCAGGGCAAGGCCGAAGACAACTACATACACGCAACATCGCAAACGGTTTGGCGCATGTACAAAGCAAACAGCGATTAACTTACTCCCTAGTGGCTGCTGATATTGCCTCGATTGCTTTAGCTGCTTAGACATCTAGGCAAGTCGTGTATTATCTTATTCTTTGTGAATTGTTAACAAGCAAGTAACGCTAAACTCACTATTGAACCCACCTTCCGCCCGTCCCTACCTCTTGAAACTCATCGCCTCTAAACAAGATACCTGCACTCTCCTCTGAAATTCAATTTGAGGGAACTTTTTGTTAGGCGCGACGAACAACACCAGCGGAAGCTAAGTACGCGAGTGTGTATTTATATGCCGATGCTCGCATGGCTTGAACACCTGCCCTAATCCTGTCCATATGCCTTCGTCGAAAATCCTAGATAACAGGGCGTCGTCGAGTGCACGCATCGTATATACACGAAATGCATGAAGGTGGATATGGAAAAGGAGATACCCTTCAACGATAACGAGGACCCGGCCAACTACGAGACGCATTGATACGTTTTCTGTGTATTCTTCAAAGGTGAAGATACTGGCGATACAAGACAGCAACAGCTTGTACGGAGGTGCAAATCCCAGCAAAATTATAGGCATTTGATATCTTTGTAGAATGTACACAGACGCTTCCGCCGAAAGTGAGTCATCCTATATAGAAACATGTAGTTATGACAAAAACACTTGTTCCCTCTATGAGTACTCTCTTATGTTGAAAGGAACCGGCACGGGCTAGGGCGACGTTTGCCATGCATGCCAGGCTACGCTGAAGCGCTGATCGAAACAAGGGAGGCAACGAATCCGACAAGTTGTACTGAGGGTTGAAAAGCTTAATCTATTCTCACGTTGTCGGCTGTCAACTACTACTATAGTAATCATCGTTAAGATCTTCTGGTACTGAAGGGCTCGCTCCTTCCACTATCCCTTTCTTCCAAGCAAGAGCGTAGTAAGTGTGCGCGATACTTTGCTACGGTTGTTATCGAACCTCGCACGATTGCTCCAATTGGGCGTTTTTGCGTTCTTCGCTGCTCTTTCTATGATGCAGAAGAGTAGGCAAGGAATAAAGGAAGGTAGCAAAAACCGTGTATCAACGACAGCTTTATGGCATGCTCATTTTTGCAGCTCCTGTGTTGGCCGGAACGGGGGTTGCTGCGTTGACTGAATACAGTCAGCTACAATCGACTGGCTGACCGTAGCCTACTCCCGAGGCTGTTCCTGTATATCTGCCTACGAGTATCAGTAGTCGCAATACTACCAGAAGCGCGGCTGCCGTTAGCGCTTCCCTCACACAATCGACGCTTAAGAGACTTTCACGAGGTTGTAAAGATGTCTTGGGGTAAAAGACAAGCCGACGACTACAAGCACTTTTCAGCAGTCAGCAGGTCCCTTCTTAAAGCCCGCCTAGCAAGACTTCGTTTGAACGAAATGGCTCCATTCACTAAATGGGAGAGAAGAAGTTGCTACTTTTAAACGGCAAGTAGATGGAAGGGCTCAATTGTCCTGGTGGAACGTCTTCATGTCGTAAACTATATATACTATTTAGTAACTAGCTTAAGGTGCAAATACGTACACCGTTTATACCACTAATGATGCTTGTTGTAAACACTTACGTTTGCATCTGAGCTTGTCTAATTATAGTCCCTTTGTAACCACTGACACCAGAGGACCAAGGTAAATTTTCAAAATGCGCAGAAAAGGTTAAACTAGATTGAACAAACTGAACTAGTGAACAAATATATAAAAAAAAAAAAAAAACATTCGAAAAAATAACTGGCACTTTTTGATATGTCTAATGCCTTTCGAAATACGCAGCTGGAGGGGGTCATGACCTCATTCTCAATGTTAACGTCCCGCACGAAAAAAAAAAACTTGAAAACGTACTGCTTCGAAAATCATCATATGTTATTGTATGATTACTTGAGAAAAAAATAGCGTTCCAGATATAGCTTCACCCTCGTAAATAACTGACAAACGCAATAAGTGCTTTCTGCGGGGTCTTATAGTCATTTCTAGCGAGCAAACGAATGGGCGGGTAACCGGCCAAATGATCAGACCTATCCTGCCGTCCATCGTGAGATTGCAATTCTATCAAGGTGATAGTCGTCCGCTAGTTTCGGTAGATGAGGGGCTGGCTATGTTTCTATCGACATCTGTATATGTGTAGACTTAGCGAATATCGAAGGATCAGCGAATATAGGCCACCCAAAGTAGACAAGATTGCGATCAGCCAAAGCAGGTAGATAGCCGCATTCTGAAGACTGTATCGCGCCGAGGACGATCTCAAACGACGGAGGGAGCGTTAGTATTCGTCCTAAATATGGTCTAGGGTTTGTCAGAGCACTTTGTTCTGTGTGGGGGAGGCCGTAGAAGAGGGTTGCCGCTTGGGAAAGATCTGGGGGGTTCGCAGGGAGAGAGACCGCAGAGAACAAAATCGATCTAGGGTGATAAGATGTTATCTGGCATTGGCCGCTTGGCCCTGCCGCGGCTGCCCTCAGCCAATGCCAGCCACAAGCCATCGGTGTGCATCTGGGCCACCGAGTATTAGAATGTATGTGCTTGAGCTGTGGCTGTGAGTATGAAGGTGAATGGTACGGGCACGTATGTGTGTCTACCAGTGTGTCTGTGAGTGCGTGGCTGAATGCACTCAGCACAATTGGATTAACCTCCTGGTAAGTTCTCTCTCTCTTTCACACTCTCTGCTAGCAGACGACAAAGGGGCTTCTTTTGAAGCGCTACTGTGTTAAGTTTCCTCTCGTTATCCGTGCAGAAGCATCCAACTCTACAACACAGTTGTAGTGTTTGCAGCATACGGAAAACATCCTGGGCTACTAACCGACCCAGACGCCTATGACCGGACGTTGCTCTTCGACGAAAGCGAACTGAACGCCGTCATTTTCACTCCTTTCTGCAGGTCTAGTGCAGAGAATGAAAGGGAGCCTGCCAACAAGCAGGCCAAGCGGAGCCCATCCTGGCCGGGGTACCTAAATCTAGTGGCCCATGCTTGTAGATACTTGTTATCTTCCTTGGCCTGTTTCTTCTCCTGCTTGCGCAATTCTTACTAAGCGGATTCTTAAACTCGCCTTGCCTTTTTCGCTTCTTGGTGGTCGTTTGCCTCAAGTCTTGGGCATTCCACAACCGCCTCCGCAACTCATTTCAGCTATGACGACGCCTCTACCGCCATTAGCCAGGCAACGACTATAGCAGCGGCGGGGGGCGGCTGACCCCTGGGTCATTGTAGCGCATATCGTAGCCATTATTTTATTCATGTACGAGCATTAAGTTAATGTAGGGACAGGAAAGAAAAGGTGTGAGTCGTCGAGAAGCAAGGCACGTTGGTGCTGTTAAAGAGGTCTTCCCCGTATCTTCATGCTAGTATGTATATTTATAGGTGTTCCGAGAAATGTCGCCGCTAATATAGACCGAGATGGAGAAGGACTGTACGCTCATGAAGAAAATAGGAACTACGAGTGAAGAGTGAATCAACATATTTACGTTAACATACGCTCAAGGCAGAACAGGAGCTTTCTCGTAGGTGGGCATGAAGTCGATTTCAACTGCGGATCGCAGTACCCGCTGCTCTTGAGATGCACCACAGAAACACAAAACGGGAGTGGGCAAATAAAACATGGAAATAGAAAAAACAGACCGGACAGATTGTTGTGGTCTAACACGACCATATCATGAAGCCGCGCGAGAATCTTTCATTGAGCTTCACATCGCTCGATGCCGTAACAGCTTCCGCAAATAGTGAGTTGGTGTCCTGTACCAAAGGAAGGGGGGGATTGGGGTAGTTTCTGTTATGTTGGCATCAACGACGTTTCTCGAGTTCAATTTCTTACTCTAACCTAGTTAAAGATTGTCTGGGATTTCTAAAAGGAAAGACGAAACAAGCTATATGTGATAGAGGCGACGGCTGGCCGTCGAGGAAATGGTAGATTTCTGTGGAAGCAGCCGCTGTAGCACCTGACCTAGTTAGGAGGGGCTCCGAAGTCTTATATTTCTTGTAACAAATCTCTGAGGCCATGCACACTGACAAACCTACACGAACTTTTCCAATCGGTATTTGTACACGTCGTGGTTTTTTGTTTGTTTGCGCAAACTTCACAAAAACATATCGAGATGAGTAAAAAAAAATATCGGGTACATTAAAGGCTACCACACAATAACAGAAATACAACGACTAGGCGACTAGACACTGGTCAACACGAGTTTCAACTGACTGCCAATGCTGTTTGTCTGTAACAACAGCAGTCAGTGGCTCAAGCAAACATGACTCGGCACGACAGAAGCAATGAATTCGGTTGCAACAAAGCAGTCTTCTTTCTGCCTTAGCAGACTCTTCCTGACACTCACGCATACACATGCGTATAGATAGGTAAATAGGCAAATAAGTACGCAGGCAAAGTGGCTCATGCATTCACGATCGGGAACTCGTCACACAGACAACCGTGAAGACAAGGACAGTAACAGAGAACGCAAAGGCACCAGAGATAGTAGGACGAAAGCCAGCCTATCGATGATCCTGCGAAAAGCATCAGCAAACAGGCACAGATCGCGCCTGAATCAACCCAGATCACAGCGTTAGACAATTCTGAACACATGTTGTCCTGTCATACACGCACAGTCACAACAAAATAGAAAAACCACCAGTTTGTACCATTTAAAGCTTTCGTGTAGATATTCGCTGGTTTTGAGGTATCCTATGGTCGCAGGGCGAACAACTTCCCCTAACGGTTATACCCAGAAATAATATGAGGTAGTCATATTGTTCTAATGAATGAACATTGCTTATAT
>NW_019211454.1:61174822-61198374 GCF_002443255.2 Varroa destructor | reverse complement strand
TATATATATATATGTATATATATATAAAACTTTAAGGATCGTCGCTAATCCCCGGCGATTCCCCTTACAAAATCCCAACAGCCCGGATTTGAGAATTCTGACTGCTATTCCTCCGGTTCCGTCTGTCGCACCATAAGGCACCCCATCACACTGGGCCGGTGGAGGTAGCTCCAGCGCTACTTCTGTGTTACTCTACTTCGTCGTACTTTTTTCCTCCTTTCCTTTCCTCTGATGCGGCCCTCTTCTATCGTTCGTCGGCCACCGGCACCAACTAACGCACCCCATCCGTCGTCACAGCTGCCCGCACATGTTGAGCCCGCGTGGAGTCGACCACCATAGGGATAGTTTCGCGGCGGCAAAGGCGCGCTGCTTCCTTTTCGCCCACTAGTATAACACCTACTAAGAGTACAACGCAGGATTGGACCATAGTGTGCAACACTGAGACAACAGTGCAGCAAATATCTGCGGATCTGTGGCACAGCATCAGCTGAAAAAAGGCACAGACAAAAAGGACAAGCAGAGACCTGCGCGTTTGCTCGTTCGTTATCTGCGGACGTTCCTTACCGCATTCAAGTTGACTCCATTTGTCAGCCTGATGAACCTGGAGTACCGTGAGGCGCGTCGTCGTTCAACAATAGAACAGCGTGGACAAGAACGGAAAGACAGAAACGAAGAGGAGAAGTAGGTAGACGACAAAAAGAACACACTTCTCTTGTCGCTGTGCCACAAGAGACACCGTCAGCCGGGGTAAACGGGTCTGCCGCTGTATAGACGTGACGTCAGTCACTGGCTAGAGTAACGATACACATGTAGAAGTCGCAGTAATATCCAACAACACCATCGACACAATGTAGCGTTGCAGACATAAGTGAACGGGAGGAGCACGGGTGTGCGCAAAGATGCGGAAATGCCCGACGCGCGCTCAACGAAGTCATGGTCCAAGGAATCGCCGGAAGATCCTGCCCTCGCCAGAGTGGCCTCCGTCGGTTTGTCCGAACTCCAGCCATCCCCTATGCATGCGATGGTCGAAAAGAAAAGAACGTTATACGCATACATTGGTAGTAACAGTAACTATAACTGTAGCTACGGTGAGTAGACGTCGCGTCAGTCTCCTGCCCTTCGATACTGTTTTTATAACTATTACCTCTCCTAAGTGCTCCGTTCTGCATGCCAATTCGTATATTCGGTAAAACACACTCGATGATGAAAACCAACGAGAGAAAACAGGTAATCGTTTTCGATTTTGGGGCCTGAGAACAAGTGCACTGCTTTTGACCTACCTATTGCTGCTTACTAAGCCATAGGTAGCAATGTCTCGTGATCGCCCCCGATCGAGCCTCTCTCTCTCTCTCTTAAACTGACTCTCATCAAAACCACATGAGATAAGATCTTATTGCGGCAAACGAGCGTGAGTTACGTGGAGTAACAATGAGAACGTAAAGGACTGGGGAGATGCACAGACAAGAAATGATAGAACGATAATAAGTAGAGAAAGACTCTTCATTTCATATCGCGTTTTGTGCGTGAGTGTTTCTGTCTGCGTAGGTATAATGTACGAACGTAGTAGCCCAGCCGCATTCTGTGCCTTTCGCCAGCCGAAAAAACATTAGCGTCGATAAAAGCAAATGAAAGACGAGCAGTTACACTTATGGAGTAGGCTCACGCAGGCATATGAATCTCTACGCATCGCATCATGGCTATCGGTGTGTCTGCTGGCCGACTGGAGAACGTGTAACGGCTACGAAAGCAAATCTACGATATAGATATTTGCCTCCAGATTAAGAAATGGATGACATTCAACAGAACATACGTGTGGTTCGCCCCAGCTTGGTGTAGTGCTGGGTCAGGCGGAGAACGTTCGTTCTCGTTCCTTTCCAGGACCAGACAGTAATTTTGGCGTACCTGTTCAGTCAACCCGATTCATCTTTTGTGCCGAGGAGAGCATTGCGTGGGTGGTGTAAGGTATGGCAAAAGTAAGAAGTACAAAGCAGAAATGATCCCAATCAAAGACGATGTTCAGCAATGAAGAAGCAAGCTGCAGTGGCAGCACGTTCCTGAGCGATGCGGAGACTTTATCTTTGAGTAACTTCACATACACGATAGTATTGGAGTATATCCAGAGCATTTAGGCCTGGCTGTGCTATATCACATTTACAATAGAACGCGATTCCGCCTGTATTAGCAACTATTTCTCCATTACTTTGCATTAGGTCCATTTAAGTGAAGACACATTTTCAGCTTGTAAATACCACAGTAATGTATAATACAGGTGATTTTATGCTTTTTGTTTGGGTGGCAAAAATGTTCATAGCTATCTTCAGACTTGACATCTAAGTATATACGTAACGTTCCGATGGCTAGAAAGTACATAAAGCATTGCTGTTTCAAACCAGTTTGCATTGTACTGTCTTCCTTCTAGCCAACACTATGTTATTCGGCTTAACTATGTAAATAGAAGCGGCGACCCCAACAACAGCGTGGAACAGCACAATGTCCTTGAGAGTTTCTCGGTTGTTCTTAAACGCTTTGTTCTTTTTAAGTAGGGCCTGATTCTTGCGATTGAGAAAAATTTGCACCGTACATCCATAGCTACCAGCAACAGTAGCATAAAACCGTCATTATTGTCTCATTTCATGCCACTACAGGATGTTGGGGTAGCAGGTTGCATGAAGGAGTGGTAAAAATAAATCAATGGTATTTTCCTTTCTATGTGGAAATAGGCTCCGCCTTTACAGTGACATCGCCGCCAGCCAGCCAGCCAGCCAGCCGCCCAACAGAAACCGGTATCTCGAACACCCGCTTTTGCCCCACTTCATCCCATCGACTCTCGGGAGACGAAGGGATGAAGACCCGTCGATAGGAAAGCCTTTGCACTGTACCGTGCCGCTCCGCGCTTTCCTTACCCTTAGGAGCGTTACCCAACTCTATGCAGAAATGGGGTCGTTGCGGCCGTCTCTGCTGAATCGTTTCATTTCCTATTTAGCTATCCTGTGGCTATTATTTGCTTTCGATGAAGCTTTACCGCGCTGCTCCGCATTGCATTGCATTGCTTTGGTTCGCTTTGATCATTCATTGTTGTCACTGGTTCCCAGAGCGTCTCCGGCCGTTAATTGAAGCAGCTAGGAAAGGAAATGTTACTTTAAGTATGTGTGCTCCTACGTATATATGTATGTACCTAGTAGTGGTGCCTCGTTCAGAGGACTAATTGATGTACAGTTCTAGTGTTCTTATAACAAACATAAGTTAAATCATAAAGGAATAGCGTACCGTTAGCGAAAAAGCAGGCGTCCACATTTTGTTTTTTTGCGAACGGGGATCTCGGAAGGTTAGGAGACGAGTACGTTCAATCAAGATGATTACTTTCCCGACTATTTAATGGTACATCATCACATCTCTACTGCAACAACCCGGGCTCGACAGATTTAAGCCTCAGATACGCCGTAACGAACTTTGTTGTCTTTGCGCCCGAATCAGCCGTAGTGCAACCAGACAACGAATTCGTAACTGGACATGGTGCTTGTGGTGGTAGCCGATAGATCGATTGCGGTTAGCTAAACCTGATCGGATAAAGTGAACAATCATCTACCCCTATATCCAATCTTCATTCGTTGAGAAGAACGACATTGGTCGGTGGCGCCATAGAATAGGTGCACCTTTATCTCTGGATTCTCCCTCATTGAGAGTGAGAAGGCCTATTTCGCATTGTTCTTGTGATGAAGTGGCGCGCTGCTTCTCCCAACAGCGCCGGTATCTGGACAGTGTCAGACAAGGAACAAGCGGCAAATGAAAGAAAGAAAGAAAATAAAGAAGGAGAAGAGAAAGAAGCGCTGCATCAAGCCCATTGTCCGCGATGCGCCATCGTACAGTATTAGAACGGACGTAGGGAATCGACGTAAACGGGCTGAACACGATAGTTGTGTGGCTAACACGGTGAGTTTTGACCACTTGACTTTGCAAAGGAAGCCTGCTCAAGCGCCTCTGCCGCCTTCTCTCGTCCAACAACCAAATCATTCGGAAGTGGAGAAGCTGTAGGACGCTTTGTGAGTGCATGCTATTGCGTCGCTGCTGCTGGGAAACTGGTTCAGCGTGAAGTCCTGCTTGGGCCGACCAATTGGACTCCGAAAGCCAACAGCCAACTGGTCCCTCGACGCCGCCGACCCGTCCGAGAATGCTGAGAGCAACAAAGATAAGAAAGCGTCGATTGACAGAGTAAAGTCTCTGCAGGTAGCGAGTGTTAGGACTTTTCTAACCTGTGCAGTCTATACGACTGATGCTGGTTAGCGCCGGAAAGAAACCAACAAAAGCATAAAACGAATCAACGAGCAGCTTCTCTTTTTCAAGCGATTCGACGAATCGCATTGTGCGCCGTGTATTCGATGCGGCCCCGATGGAACCAACGACTCTGACGAAATCTCAGAAGATTTCATACGATACTCGGCGAGAGTGATGTTGCCGTCATGATATCATCATTAATAGCCAATGGAACGACTGTTCACACAGATGGACAGAGAGACCCACCGCAAGAAAAAGAAGTCACTTCTCTGACCGCCATCAGCAGCGGCGTTTCTATCATGTTCTATATAGCTGCACAGAACGTTCGTGTTTAGAGAGCGGTGCAGCGGATATCTGCCGGTAAATTGCCAGCTCTGCGTGTCCGCTTATCCGCAGTATATTCACAAGCTAAATTGGAAAAGAGCCCGAGATGGGGAACAAATGCTGATGGGACATAGCAGCGCTAGAAAGCTTGTGGGCAGTACAGAAGCACGTTATGACATCTGCACGTTTCTTATCAAATTGTTAAAAAAAAAAAAACAAAAAAAAAAAAGCATAGTTCTGTAACAGCCTAGCTAGTCTGTACACATCTCGGTAGCTCATATGATCTCTGCTTTGTAAAACTTGTTTCTCTGCTAATGCTGTCTGCACATTTGTACAAGCAGACGGAAACATATACACGGCGAGAGTCTAGAATTCATTAAAGTTGATACTCTGGGTGACGGGAGCGGCCTCAGCCGACGACTCGGCTGGCCAGATACGCTGTTCCAGCTCTTGCTGGCGACAGCACAGTGCAGAACGGCACACATGCACACACCCATAGACATCTCAACTAGTGAATAGGAAAGCCAGTCAAGCATTCGGCGCGCCGCGTTTTGCTGTAGTAGCCTGTTGCACAAAGATGCTTGTTGTTCTTGAGAGTTCGACGCCTCGATCGAAAAGTGCAGATTTGAGATACGACCAGATGACAGCCTTCGGGTGGCAGCGGCCCGGTGCCCGGCATCGGGTCGAGTCGAGCGGGCGGTCCGTCGGTCGATCAAACGGGCGAAAGTGAGAAAGACAGAGAAAAAAAAAAGGAAGATAGGCGAGGCGAGCGTGGTCACGATAGTGAATACGCCGGTGCTGCTGACGCTGCCTGCTCCAGAACTGCAACTGCGTACAATGGTAACTATCACTACATATATCATGATGGCAACGATCTAATTTTTCTGCTTCAATTGACATTAGTTCTATAGCGCAATAAAAAAATCAACAACGAGAAAGGGGAACTACGTAGAAATTGACGGCAGACAGACAACAACAACGTCAGCTGATTAGAGAATGCTGAGTTAACTTAAAACATACTTGGGTTGACCTAAGTTAAGGCCGCCATATAGTACAACGAATGAGTTTACACCAGCAACGAAAATGACCGTTTTTGCACTGCAACGGAGCCACTAATTAGATCGTGTCGGCACCCTGCGACAGCCTCAAGCCTGGTCCGGGCGGTAGTAGCAGTCCGTTTTGCGGTCAAATTGGCCAAATCACGGCTGATTAGAATATCTTTCAAAACAACAATGTAGTGGTCCATCGACGACTTTTCGAGTGGGGGCGAATATTTATGATCCGTTGACAACCTCGTTAGGCGTCGACCAGGCGATTCTCTCCCTTTCTTTAGCTAGCCAACAATACGCCGCTGCCATTAATTGGGGCGAAAAAAAAGCCAGCGATGCTGCTCGCTAGCGGCTGTATAGATAGAGGTGATGATTACAATTAAAAAGCTAACCCCAAGGGAGCCATTTCAGGTCTGGTCGTGTCAGAGCCTACAAGCCAGAGATCAGAGACCAGAGCAAAGTTAGCTAACTCAGCTTGTTCTGTCGTCGTCATCAACAATGCGAGGTCAGAGAGTCTTCTATGGTGATACATGCGGCTGCCTGCTCCCATGCCAACCCATAGCTAAGCATCCATCGCTGCATCGTTGTCGATTCGCTGTGTAGAGATGTGTGTCGAGCTGCCGTGTATACGCAGAGGAAAGTTACATCTTGCCGACTTCGGTTAGTCCGCGGTGCCGGGGCCACCGCGAGGGGTAACCGCAGCACATCGTCCTAACACCACTGTCCCCATCACCATTAAGCTCAATCCCTGTGCAGTCTTGCTGGGTTTGGAGGGAAAAAGGAGCTCAGGTCGAATTTCCATTCACGAACGATCGTCTGTCTGATCATCACCACTACGAATCGGGAAGAACTCCTCTTAAAATACCACCATCTTTTCCATTGACCTTGCGAATTCAACTAGTTTTCGTGTTTCACAGATAAAGCTGATACGGCTATCCTACCTTGTTTCGACATCCATATAATACTTACTGGGCTGCTACCATGGACGTGGTCACCCTGTGAGGAGGGAAAGGGAAACAGCTATTTCTATACATATATATATATATATATATATATATATATATATATATATATATATATAGAGGTTAACGATAGACAATTCCTTCGTGGTGCAACTCCTCGATTCGGTCTCATGGGTCGCTTGCTGCATAGTTTCCTACTCCCGACCCCATTCTACCCATCATCATTCCGTCCATGGAGAGCTCGTACAAAAGAGGCAGGCAGCGAATGAAGTGCCCGGAGTTGAAACACGGTGTCGACTATGAATATCACCTATCTATCTATTTAGCAGGAACAGCAGTCCCCATGGGGATGAATGCTAGCGCGGTGATTTAATCCTCCTCACCGCGAAATCTCAGCCAATAAAATCGAATAATCTGCTGTTCAAACGAGCTAGAGTGTAAATGCCGTTCCTAGTCGCCTGTGTATTGGTAATGAACGCAATGATCATAAAGAATGTACTGCTACTATCAGTGTAGAGAGGTGGGCACAGCCTGGCTTGAAAGTGTGACTATTCAATGCTTGCAAAAGAATGAAAACGGGTAGGAAGTTTGGTCGAAATTAAAGCTGAAACAGTTATATGTTTCGCGTTGGTAGGTGGCAAACAAGCTATAGCTGATGATGACTATTATTATTGTTTTAGAAAATGTGACGTGTGTTAAACTAGAGTACAAAGTATGATAACGAAGACACCGACCTGTTGATCGAGGATACCGAGGGAATGTTGTCCTGGTCGCAGACCTGATCGGCGAGGAGACGGTCCCGGATCTCCCAGGCAAACATTGTCGGATTCTGTTTCTTATAGTTGGCGATGGCGTCGACTACCTTGGGGGTCGCTACTTTAGGCTTGCTTCCACCGATCACTCCTGGGCGAATAGAACCCGTTTCGTAGTAACTAACATATGAAAATCAAATAAAGCACAAGCAAAGTAAGGGTGATTAAAACGTTACGTGGGACTTTAACTTAGGAAAGTAAGCATCAAGAGTATCATTTTATGTTAGTAATATTTGTGCGTAGACGGACACAATTTTTTTAGACGAGTGTGTTTGTGTGTGTGTATATATATATATATATATATATATATATATATATATATATATATATATATACAGCCCATCTTACGTCTTTATTGTATTAAATTTATTCATTAAATCCGTACGCTTAAATCTAGTAGGAGTATTTGTTAGCAATGTATACTGGCAATTGCACGGCTACGATTACGTCACACAAACTTAAGTGCAGACCGCAACGAGCTATCAATTAACTCTGTGATTCGATCGTTGCTACCGTCAGAAGGGAAGTTGATCGCGTGATTCTTCTTCAGGGTATATGAACATTCGATCCTGAGTGGCATGATTCGCGCGTTGCTTTTTCGCCTCTTCCAAAGGTCCGCCCCAAACATAATCTTCTCGTTTGTTCCCATTGTCACACCTCCATATTTACTCATGAGACTTAGACGTCTTAATCCGCTATTTCCTAGCTTTTGCTTGAGTAGAGCAACAGTCAAGAACCTAAGTAATCTGTATGTGGTGGCTTCAGTCTCGTTTATAGGCCACTTCTCTAGTAACCGCCTCCGCGAAACCACAACCCCTTCCCAGATCCATGTATGTAACGACGGGTTGACTTTGGTAAAGCGCATATAGTTCAGTGCAATAATTACATAAGCAGCTATTCCACTCGGATTTCCAGAAGTCTATATAAGACCCAGCAATAGAACGACGACCTTTTATGGTCCAAGCAAGGAATCTAGCGAAAAAAATCTATTGAAATATCGGAAAACAGACACGAGACCAAGGTTCATTCCGAAATTACATTTATATCGGCAAGGCAATATACAATTGAAAATTATTTGCAAAAACTACCCCTGTTGGTTTCGACCTAATGAAGATCGGTTGAACCGATCGTCTGCACATCTTTCGCTTGAGCAGAAGAGTAGAACGGCTATTAGCGTATGCGTGCGAGGAGCGCTTTGAGCGAAGGCAGCCATCACAATACTTTGAATGTGTATATGAACACAGCAAGGACATGGTAGATAAAGATGTGAAGTGCTCGAGCGTATGATGAGCTCGCTGTAGGAGGAGTGGCAAAAGCTACAACGGGGGCGCCAAACGATCATTGACAATTACATTCGACCCTCAAGACTCACCCGAGTTTGAGCTCGACTTCATCGAGCACGAAGTACGTAGAGCATGAAGTGATGAGCTTCAACAGCTACGTTGCCTTACTCGTAGCTCTATGGTTTGCTCATTGGCTTGCTGCTGCTGTCGACAACAAGCCACGCAGAGTTAGCGGGACGGAGAATCCACTCCGGGCTGAGAGTGCGCAGCTCTTCTATGCGTAGTCAACGGGGAGCGAGCACAATGGCAGTGTCAAACTCTTCAGACACATGTTGCGCTATCGTCCTTTGTCCGTCGGACCTTAAGGACAGATAGACTACCAGTCGAACCGCCACCGTGAGGAGAGCTGACTGAAATGTCCTCCTCATATTCCCGCCCGGCCTGATACTCGTTCAGTAGCCAATGTTTAGGGTTACTGCTGCTGCTATTTGTTAAGCTCAGCAGCGTCGATCGGTCTATGTATTTCGCTGTCGGTCCCGCCAAAGGCGCAATAAGTCTCTATGTATGCGGTGAAACACTGTACAGCAGCAACCGCATTTGCTGTATTGCTAGTTGACTCTGCTGAGAGCCCTGTGAGTGACCGGTCGCCGATAGACCTATGAGCTAGTACGACACAGATAAGGCCAGCACATCGGTCTGACTGACTATTCTGGCCGGTTGTGGGGTCGGAGACTTAGTTGAATGTGCTCTTCAACGTTGGCTCGCTTCGGAGCAGCGAGGAGCAGACGCAGCTGTTGAAAACCTCAGCTGTTTTTTGGTGCCTCTATTCGTCGACAGCAGTTGCTGTTCGTTTTGCGCCGGCCCGAAGTGACGAACGGCCGTAGCAGCAGCAGCAGCGGGGTGGGTACAATAGGAATGCAAGTGCACATATACTGTACATGCAAATCTTCGCGCTTCAAGTGAAGCATCGAAGAGGGAAGAAAAAGGCAGATGCTGCCGCTACCGCCACGAAGCGCTATTGTTTAACAGATAACAGACACACAGCGAACTACATGTGTACCACACGACGATGCTGGACTCCCTGTTGTGTGCCTGGTTGCAGTTTGCTAGTCTGTATCTCTGTGTACCGCAGTCACTAAGCTTCCAAGTCACTCAGTGGTAATGTATGCACTTTATATATATATATATATATATATATATATATATATATATATATATATATATATATCGCATAGTTACTCCTCATCCAAAGAAAACAAGCGAGCGGTCTGATCGATGTTCTCATTATTAACAGTTTCTGTGTATAGGAGTGTACAGGGGTTCGAGAATAGTTTTCGCCCCCGAATTGCGCTAAAGGCTACTTGCATAGACCGTAATTTCTTATAGCCGTCCGGCTTCATTATCGGGAGCCAGCTCAATGATAAGGCCAACTCCGGCTTCTCTAGTTCCATAGTGACGATCCGCCCCACCCTTATAGAGCATCGGCTTCGCGGCGAACCGCCATTGCAGTCTTTTGCCTTATTCTACCCGACCTTTACTATGAGCTGCCTGGACCAGTCAGGGGTTGCGTCCTCTCGCCATCGTTAGATTTTTCTTTCCGCTGGGTCCTTTTCTCCGGACCATAACATAGCTAATAAAGTCGTCACCCGAACAAATAACATCATCATCACGTACCACCAACCGCCTCTGTAAAGCTCCACTATCCCGTTTCGGTTTGAATGTCTTGTACGCTTGCGCAACCAGTTAATAACGAGAAAATCAGCTTCTATTTTTGTTGTGAGAGAAGATCATACCTGCTGGATGGAAGCAGCAAGACAAGGTAGCAAATGCATCTGCATAAGGCGAAGGCAAATCAGCTCTTGACGGTCAGCTATATCTTCTGCAAATCGAGTTCGACGGTTATTCTGTACTGAAAAACGAAGACAGAGAAAGAGAAGAAAGGGGCGCAGAAAGAAAGCGCTAGTGCGGGAAGACTTTGTTGGTGATGAGATTCCCCGTAGCAAAGGTAGTAGTTGCAATAAAGGTAGTTGTATGGTAATACGAATCGTAGCTGAAGCGGCGGCGTTGAAGCAGCTGTAACATTACCAACGTGAAAGCAATTCGAATACTCCCACGGCCGCCCGTTGCTGACTCCACGTTTAGTTTTGTCGCTTCAATTTTAGCTGATTATCTTTTTCACCTCCTTATTTTGCTTTTACTTGATATTTTTGTTCAGGAAATACATTACCGATCATCGGACCTCGTACACAATTCGTGTGACTGGACAGACCACTGCGAGCGAGTTCCGTGTCGTCCGAGGTCTCGAGACTAATCAGACCAACCTTAATCACGCATGGACGGACCGAACGCAAATACGTATCACACACCAACAATCCGGCCTGTGGTACAAGCAGTAGCAGCAGCTGCTGCTGCTGCTGCTGCTTTCCAATGTATATATATGCCGGAATTATTCTTTTTGTTTTTCTCATTGTTGTCAGCGACGAACGTTGAAAGAACGGCGGCTATTCCGTTGCAGTTTGTCTTGCTCTTGACGACTAGCGGCAACTGTCATCTCGACAATATTTGCTCGTAAACAGTGGGAATCTCTTTGCTAAGGCGGCAGCAGCAGCAGCAGCAGCAAGAGAACTGCCGCTTCATGGCGGACAACCATATCTTCGGAGTTACACTGTTGGCTTGACAAAGGGAAAAAGGCAGATATGGCGTCAATGAAGCGCTGCTGTTGCTACCGCTACCGCCATTCCCACTAGCGCTCTAGCAATGACAGAAGATTTCTTGACTTGCTCGAGATGGCTAGTAATAACAATGTCGTCTGCTGCTACTGGTTGCTACTTTTCAAACGTCCGGCTTGTGGACGCTTCAAACTAGCTTATGAGCACAACGACGATTCCGCCAACAAACGCCGGAAGGATTCTATCCATGGTGAGAATTGTATGGCGGTTAATAACGGAAGCCAGTCGAGATGATCCTCTATCATCAAACGCTAGTTTCGATCAATGGCGATTGAAATGACCCGCAAGCATAGGCTGTTTGTCGGTGGCGACCAACTCAATGGTGTCGGCTGTTGAATCAATTTCTGCTGCTGCTGTAGATGATGATAATGCTTCTGCCAATGGTGCAATAGTGATGATCATGCAGTTGAATGCCGTTGAAAGATCACGTCGCGCGGAGGCTGGTCCACCGGCGCTGGTCCGAATGAGGAGAACGGTCATCAACGGGACGGCGAGAAGGCTAAGTAATGTAAACTACACCGACGTAGCATTAGGGACGTCATCAGCAACGAACAAAATGATACGACTATTGGCTACGCTCCGTTTACAGCCGTCAAGAGTGAAGCTGCTGTAAAATGAAAAGTTGCCGTTGGAGACGAAGAGTGGAAGAGATACGGTACATAGGCATAATAAACGGACAGATAGCTTAGATTATAAACATCTTATATCGGTTCTATTGAGCTGCCTCTAGTCGCAAGAAAAGGACTATATTGTCATGCCTTTTTGATATTTTCAAGTGTATTCAATATAACATTAGTACGGTACTACATATCAGGGGGATAAAGCTCCTTCAAATGATTTTCTCAAGGCGTTATCCTCGTATGGAACTGAATAAACCTTGTTATAGCCGAAATTTAGTCTATAGTCCTATAGAGAATCGACAGGGCGATTGCATTTATCGTCTCCACAAAGAGCATCATTTACCATCAGCAAAACACATAGATGCATTTATTATGCCTCTATTAAATGTTCAGTAAATGCATTACCTTTCCACAGATGTATTTATTATAGATTTAATTTGGGTTAGGCATGTTATGCTCTGTGGTTCACCCATCTGTAAACAACAAGGTCAATCGGTTTCAACGCTGACTGGCCCCGGTGTACGAACATCCGTCAAGAGAACGGGTGTCCAGACGGCGGTTACCGCCAAGCTGGAAAAGGAAGGTCGCATGATCACCCGCTATTGGGGTAGAGGTTGGAGAAGATGGCGATACTAACTCAAAGCGACAGAGATCAGCTAGCCGGCCGCTGAAGCAGAAGCCGTAGCTCTGGACAACAGCAGTAGCAACTTCCTCACCTCCCTCGCTTCCTCAACCAAGTTGTGTCAGGTTGGCGTTCGCCCCTTCAAAGCTCCCCAAGGACTCGTATTGAGGCCAACAACAATTCTCTAGAGGTTCGCAGCTTCTTTGTCGTCTCAGCGCCTACTGACAGCCCCCGGTCTTCTAACTTTACCCTTGTAGCTGAAGCGGCTGCCAGCCACGGCTAGGTGCGGGTTGAGCGACTAGCGAGTATACGAGCGGACGATCAAGAGCTAGACTGGTGCACCACCTACAACGAACTAACTAACCCCCATGTCGGAGAGTGTCATGGTAATGTTTGAGAGCTGTGGCTGTCTATGGATAAGGGGG
Source organism: Varroa destructor (assembly GCF_002443255.2). Taxonomy (NCBI): domain Eukaryota; kingdom Metazoa; phylum Arthropoda; class Arachnida; order Mesostigmata; family Varroidae; genus Varroa; species Varroa destructor. Next base: position 61,185,276 of record NW_019211454.1, on the reverse strand, counting down.
CGGTCGCTTGGTCTGTGTTGCTTGTACGAGGCGGGATAGAAGAGCAGGGCAATTGCTGAGACAAGTGCAAATCCAATGAATCGCTGGCCGTAAAGGACAGGAAAGAGACTGGGTTTGATGTGGCCGTACTTCAGAGGTGGTTGAAGCAGGAGTAGACCAAGTTGCCTTCATCCCTACAGGCTGGAAGGAACAGGGACCAATCCTCGGCCCCACACTTACCTCCTTGTTTTTTTACTACGCATTCGTGTTGTTTGTTATATGTGACAGGACGCCAGTAGAGGAATCAGTCTATTTGGCGATTACTCGAAACGCTGTCCAAATAGATTTATTGTACATACGTAGTTTAATGAAAATCAAAAGGGTTCAAAAAGTGTAAGAGAGGAAACTTCGTAGAAGCCGAGAAGTTTCAATATGGAAGCCTGAGACGGCAGGAAATAAAATTACATTTACTCAATGAATCAACAGATTTAAAGCTATTCACACTGGTTGCTCCGATTGTCTTAGAGCAGAAAACTTCATTTTAAAATAACCGTCATATAGTAGTAGCGGCCGTGGTAGGACTTCAGTGGTATATATATAAACAGGTAATGCCACCTAAATCCGTGACTTTTCTTCTACTTTGTTTCTAAGATTGTACCTAGGTAAAAACATATATTTCAGCGATTTTTTTTCATGTACTAGAAGTATAATTCCTACTTGAGTATTCAATATAATCACCGTCTACCACAAGTATAGCTTCAATCTGGGAGCAAAAACACTTACTGGTCGTTTTGAAAATACTCTTTTTTGTATCCGCAGATAGCTTTTTAATGGTAACCCTGTACTAAACTAAAATACGCTACATACGAAAAATCCATGTGGAATTAATTTTTGGGCTAATAGCAGGTCAAAATACCTAAAAGCGCAAAGAGATTACAGGAAAGTTCAAAAGATGCAAACAGCCTCAAAAAGACTAACCGTTAGATCTTTTTTAGAGGACTGACCCACCCGCTAATTAACTTTTACCCGTTAAAATTACCGTCAATTTTTTGTATAAAAAATCTAAGTATAATAAAATGGGTGTTTAGGCTCTTGCGATAGTTTCTTAAGATCGTCAAGTCTAAACTGTATTAAAGACCGTCCGGATTACATCATGGAAATCCTCTTTCGGATATGTATATGCATAATAGGTCGGTGGCAAAGTCAAACAAGCTAGACGTAGTTTAGCTACATAATATATATATTATTGGGCCCGTTCGTTATATACAGAATTTAACGAGGGATAAATAGGCCAGCTATGAAAGTGACTAGGACGACGATGATCATGATAACGCCCTACCTGATGAATTATTGTGGTCGCGTCAGTTACTCCTACTTCTAGTACTGGTGTCATGGTTAATATCAATAGTAATGGCTGTAACCAAGAATACCTTTAAAAGTCACGGGCGTCTGCTCGCGCTCCCCATTCCTTTCTCTTTTATTGACAAGCAGCAGTCGCCTATTGACGAAGGTTGTTTATGTCGGACGCGTCTCTTTACCTAAAGCATGCAAGTCCGAATCGAACGGATGGATGAAGCGCGGCGGCAGGTCAGCGAGTCAATTTGTCATCAGCAACTACGACAATGACTACGAAAGAATTAAGCAGTGGACCCTTCAGTCTCCGCCGGGCTTACTAAGCTCGCGCGTTGCTATAGCAATTGTCGAAGATGGCCAGCAGCCAGTGGGGCAATGAGGATTCACGATCGGTGGACTTGAGTGGATACACTCGTTGGGTCTGCGTGAACTACAGAGCTAATGCTCGTAGAAACAGCAATCATTTGTTGAATACCAACACAACGGAGTTACAATATGACTACATAAAACGTGAGATTCAGACAAGTTGGTAGTTATCATTCACGCGACATGCAAGATCACATAGAGGACCCCTGAGCCCCGCAGCGCTGAACGCATCGAAGTTACCAACGCTATCCGGTCCATATGACAACCATCAAGCCGCCATTTTGAAAGATTGGGCCACTTAGTTTACCTCCCGCTCGCACACCTCCGCCCTCCGTCCCGCCTGGCCATAGAAGTAAACAGTAACTCGAATAGTGTTCGCTGCCGTAGAAAGCTTACCAGTCACAGATCGCCGTACGATGAATACTATATGGTACCAGTGGTTTACGAGTGTAGAGCACACAGTGGAACAGAATTCAAATCACGTAGTTTGCCTGGCCAGGTGCGCGCGGGAAAGCTACAAATTGACTATTTCGACGGCGTCGACGGGAGGCGTTCACGTTGCTTTCTCGTGAGAGAAAGAGAAGGGGGTTCAAGCTTAGAGGGAGCATGTTGTATAGGCCGTCGTGGCAAGCGACGAAACGGCTGTTCCAGAGAAACGGGGATGTTGGCCTTGGCATAGAACCCGTAATGAGGGCCCAAGTCAAAGGGAATGATCTCAGGATCCGTACACTCCTCCCTTGTGATTTTCCTTGATGAGAAGAACGTCCTATTAGATATACAGTTTGAAATATATGGGCGTATTTGTTTATATACGCGAATAAGATCGTTTCATCCATCACTTCGGCCATTAAAACACGACCTGAGCGGTGTTCTTGCTTGCGGTTATTCACCAACATTCATTTCACTAGAAGTCGGCAGCCCAATGACCCGATGAATCTCTTTATAAAGGGAAAGTCTCTTTAGCACTGCCTATCTGTCTGTCTAAGGGTTCGTTCGATGGGGCCTGCTAGTTGTATTGGCCGACACACTCGTGAACACATTGCCCTTAGCTCTGCTGGATGACTATAATCAACATTCATGGTGGTCGCCTATATCCCGTAACCGTAGTGTCGTGTATGTCCCGAAATACAACGGTGAAGGCAAAATGTCCCTCATCTACAGCTGCTGCTCTTCAATCCAAACAATAATACATCGATATACATTTCTTCACAATCTCTTGGTACACCAGAGTCAACATCGCAGCTTCAGACACCTGTAGCGCTGGAGCGGACGTCATTCTGCTTATCCGAGGTCCCGTATCTGTTTCTAAGGCAATAATAGTTGAACGGCCATTTTCCTTTCATTTAAACCGAAAGAAGATGTTGCTGGTTCGTTTGGCTGAGAACAGCGGTGCCCGTCGTCGACGTAGTAGCCAACTGTAATGATGAAGGGACGCTATCAAAATTTCAGAGCAACGTCTGTATCGGAAAGACCTCAGCAGTTTAGTATATTTCCATTATTATGTTATGTATCTGTTCCGACTAGTCGCTGCTGTTATTGTTGAAATTATGATAGCTCCACCTTCATCGTGCGAAATTCAGACAGGCGCTTTTGCTGCTTCGTTTCTCCTGTCGACTAACTCTTCCGTCACTTCTTTACGTCTCGTCTCGGAATGTCTTTATTATTACGGCCGGCGTTTTACTGTCCAACGCTTGAATCTTGCCACAACTGGGCGGTGTAAAAGGGCAACTCCGATGGGGCCGGACAGATAATAATAATGTCGCTGTCCCTGCGAACGAATCAGCTGTCGTAGTCGTAGTCGTTCACAAACAGTGAAATGCTTCGTTACAAAGTTTGCCAAACCGTATCGATTTGCCGAATTAAAAGATTCTTTTTATAAAAAAAATATATGTATAATAATATAAAGACATATAATAACATAAACATGTACACCTATGTACATACAACAAAGATCTACGCAGTTCATTAACAGTGTTTGAAATATTGGCCTACTCAAATAGATATCAATTATAAGCGAAATAGGAGAACATTTGAGTGGTGGGATCAGCACATTGAAGTTCGAAATTTTTTGCAATACTGCGCGGTTCAGATAAAGGCTGACAGTTATGCTATTGCCGCTGTCAGTGACGATGACAAGTTTTGACAGCATTGCCTCTGTTCGACCTTCGACACACCGAGCGTGAAGCCTGCAAATACTGTTCCTCAATAATAGCTACGAGCAGCGGCGGTTGGTGTCCCATCGTCCTGTCATTGTCGGTGAGTAGAGAAGACAGCACTCTGGCAGGGTAAGTGGGTAAGAGAGAGTCTTGCTGTTTCGAGGGCCTCATCGCCTGGCCAAATAGTCTAGCACGTGATTGTACTACTGCTGCCGCTGCTACGACCAACAGCGACAATCGCCAATCGTTCGATTAGAACAGCCTAGTACTGAAGATGCAAACTTTCCAAAATCAACTTTCTCAGGATAAGGCATCTTTCTTACCTTACCAGGAGCCGACAGTGTTAACCTAATGAGTGACTTGATGATGGTGCTAATGCTTATTCTCTTCGCTTATTTTGAACGTAAGGAAACGATCCGACCAAACGTGTCAGCTTGATAATTGTTCTGGATCGATAGGTTAGGTTCCGATACGCGACTACAGAGTACACAAGTGTGTGTCTACGCTATTTATTTCTCATATAGATGATTAATTTCTCCAATAACAACTAGAATAAACAGCTCACTAAAATTACTCAGAAGACGTTGTTTACGCTTACCGTCCTAGTATCTTGGAGACGCAACCGTGTGAGACCCGCAGCTGTCGGCTGATGTCACATGGTCGTACGCCCTGGTGGGCAAGTTCGACAATGCGTTGTCGAACGACATCGGGCAAAGGCCGACCGTTGACAAACACTCCGCCCAGTTGGTTCACGCCGCCGTGACCTGCAATAACATCATAGACACGCAGAAAGATACTCGAATTATCACTTACTCATTAATTGAACATTTCCGAGATTCACTTTTCTTGGCATTGCAGAAGTGGATAGTCTTTCATTCTTTTGTTCTAATCTTTCGTTTCATTAGGTTTAAAAAAATAGCACTCTGCAGATTTATTTATAGAAAAATGTTATTTTTGTGTTCATACTTAGTTCCGGATGCCGTTTTCTGCAAAAAGCAGTATTTCTTCTGCAAAGTGTTAAATCAATAAGATAACAATAATAATAATAACACTGGTAATAATGTACATCTGGCAGTGCAAGTAGGCTCAATCTACCATAATAACTCTCTAGTAGTTATTGCTTGGTAAGAGGCCACGCCACGCTAACACAGTCGGGCGTGCAGATTGTACACGGGTTAAGGAGGTCCCTCTCGTGTGGGTCAGTAAGTGGATGGCGGCAGTGACGACGACCGGGGCGGCGTGAGTGGTGCTACATTATGTCCGTGTTGACTACTCAGTGGCCCACCATTAGTCGGCTTCGGGAAAGAGAGTGCTCCTCATAAGAGCTTGGGCTCCGTTTCGGCCAGCCTAGGGCTGATTTGGAATAGGACAGGGAAAGGGGGCACTCCTGGAGGCTACTCCCGGTAGCAGTGGGTACGACAGAGCACTACTACTAGTGACGCTCGTCCGTGGTGTGCCAGTGTGAGCACAAACGCGAGCCACTTCGTTTCTGCACCGCCGACAATCTCGTGTCCCTTCTTCTACATGTCCTGTTTCCACAAGCTGTCGCGTCTTGTACATTGGGGGAGAGCAGCGGGGACTGGAATTGGCTTAGAGCCAGGTTCGAAAGCGGAGAAAACGACTCACACATACACTCACATACTGGACTGCTGCTGCTGCTACTGGTGCTTTCTCGAAGAAGTTGCGACGATCGAGCAAAGGAACTGGTCCTCATGAGAGGAGTGTACCTTAGTCGGCCCTTCCGGGAGTGGGCTTGAGTAGCAGAAGAAGAAAGGACTCGCGGACAGGCTGCCTCCCTGTTCGTACATCGTTCGTTGTCGCGCTGGGAAGCTGTAGGAAAGCTACGAAGACTACTAGTAAGAGAAGAGGAAGCAAGAAGAGGAAGTGGAAGATTTATCAGGAGCTCGAGGGGAAAATGCCACCGTTGAGGCTGTGACGGAACAACCAGAGGGCATCGGACGGCTGCTAGTCCCACCCCCCGCAGTAGTAGGGGCTTCCGAACGGGATCTCACTTTCTTCTGCTCTACAGGCTAGACCAGCCAGCATTGCGGAACAACTCCCGCTCCGCAACTCAAAAGGCAGCTGTAGCCTCTAAATGGGGCTGTGTCTGGCCGACCGGGTCTACCCCGTTCCCGTACGCTACTCCGTCTAGCCCGTCGCTCGATCGAAGTACTATACCAAGTGAATAGCACAACTCGGCAATCCGCGTAGCACTCTCTAGATTTGCAATGGCAGTCGTAGTACCTAGAAGAAGGTTGCTGCTGCCGCTACTGCTGCTGCTACCACCAAAGAGTAGCAGAGCTCCACCACCGCCATCAGTACATACGGAACAGGAAGAAGAGAATCGATTGGAAGGACAGAAAAAAGATCCACCGGCATCAGTAGGACAAACAGTAGTAGTTGTAGTAATAGTAGTAGTAGCAAAACAACAACAACAAAAATAAGGGTGATTGCTTGCTTCTTCAATGAAGGAAGGTTCTTGGCGGTGGCAGGCTTTCGATTCAAGCCAGGAGAGAGTGGCCTACCGGTCAGTCAGACCTTCATACAGTAGTTCGTTGGTGCCTATTGTGATTATCGTTGTTACCATGTTTCCATCAGATTCGCTCTTCCTTCTCGGGACTGCCAATCAGCAGTTTCTTCGTACGACTATGGCTAACTTGCTGGCAAGCGGTAGTCGGTTGCCTACAATAGAACAGAGCACGCCGGAGAGGACTGTAGTATCGCGCGGGTGCTTGGCATTCTGCCGAACAGAAGGACAACGACGCCGATACAGGCGAATGCTGCACCCGTGCCACCGGTACCATCGCGAGAGGCCTCTACAGAGAGCGCCGACGGTAGCAGCAGCGGCAGACTCGATGCGCGGTTCAGGTCAGTCTATCCGCTGCTGCTGCTAAGCTGGCGGAGCGTTTTAATCACATCGCTATCTCTCAGCCTGTTCCTATCATCGCGGCGGCGATGACGATATCATAAACTCATCGCGATAACGAATGAGCACAAGGCAGCGAAGAACAAATGCGCGCAACGAAAAGTCATTACGGATCACGAACGAGTGAGTGGCTAGATTGATAGCGCCGGTATAACAAATGATTAGAGGGTGAAAAATATGCAAAGGAACTTGTTCTGTTGGCTTTTAATAGATACATATTATAGTTGTTGCAACGACAATGGTACGATCATTTCCAATTAGCTAATCAAGTGTACGTGGAAAACACATTAATGTTAGATGTTGGAAATCCAGCAGATAAGGTCAAACTGGCTCTTGAAAGCAACGACAAAGATGACGCTAAAAAATGGAAAATAATCTTTATGTGCTTTACAAACGCAAAAGCTATTCAAAAAAATAAAGTTATATAAAAAACGTGGTCAGCAAAAATCAGAAGGAAAAAGCCCTCATTGCAAGGCTGCTAGAGGCGACAACAAGAACACACGTGTTCACATTCAACAATTTATCTTCCTATGCGCTCTAACTCGCTGCCGGCAACGTCTGCGCACAAACGGCACAACTGAAAAAGAAAATCACTTTCATTTTTAATTTTTATCAGCAGCTTCGTCATTGTTCTACTACCCGATGGGTAAGTAATACCATTTTGGGGCAGCGGACCGGTGTGCCACACCGTTGCTAATGGTCGAGTCTAACCAATGTAACACCATACATGTCTTTGTCCTTTCGTAAATCAGCGCTCAAAAACACAGCGCGCGCTGCTGCTGCTTAGACGGCGGGTTAAGCGGCGTTGGAGGTCCTTCAAAACTCTCTTTCACTTACCCCTATGTTGTCGTTTGGTCTATAGCAGCAGTCAGTGACGTAGCACCGACGAAATGGCACTGGTTCATCGTATTTTGCTGCCGCTCTTAGCCTGCCTTCTTTCTCCACTATCCAGTGTTTCAATCGTATCGTTGTCGTAAGTATTAGGGAAAAGGAGAGAACGAAAGCTGCCTTGTCTCGCGTTCGGCCGTTCCGTGAGATCTGTTTGTCGCTTTGCGGCAACAGCGACCGAAAAGCGCTATGGAGGAGATCGCGTTCGGCGACCTGGGATAGCGGACATTTTCTTTTTGCTGCGCCTGGTGTTGGTGCTGGTGGCGCACTCTACCGTCGCCGAAGCTACTAAGGAACATCTTTTGTTGGTGCTGTTTACGAGACCCGCCGATACGTCGCATTACTTCCAAATGGTTTTTCTTTTTCCTGTCGACCTTTTCGTCTAGCACCGGTAGTGATGGCTATGTTTGTTCTCTTCCCGCTACAGTAGATGCCCCCTTCGCTAACTCCCGTCATTCTTATTATACGGAGACGGCAACGGCAAGTAGTACCGTCAGTGTCATAACCACCCGCTGTTTTGAGCTCTCTTGTTAGACGAGAGGAGTGAATTAATCATATTATTGATACAGCACCTTCACGCGGACCCATACACAGAGAGAGACGATACGCAGACACCAGGCAACGCATCTACAGTGGACTTAAACAACGGTAGCAACAAAACAAAAACATGAAAGATGACTACCCAGCTCTGCCGACTACGTAGAGCCCCACAATCACACGGGCATAAGGACTACCCCTAATGGCAGGCATATTGTCCTTTAGAGCAGTGGGCAGCATCTCGGTTACGGAGGTAGGTAGGTATACGCTTTAGATATATGTAGGCATTACACAAAGCTACGGCGGATGATCGACAACTAACGACAGCCCCAAATACAGTCGTCATTGTAGAATGATGTGCGACGATCAAATTGAGTCAAATATAGGCAGAATACCTGTGAAACGAATAGACTTGGTAGGAAGTACACTACGAAATGCGAATCCGATCCTTGCTTCAAAAAGTTATTAAATATAAAAGGTGTTCAACAGTAGACGATTTCGGTCAATCTAATAAAAACTATAAATATAGTATATTACATAAGGAGAGAGTAATTTGACATTAACTAAGGGTTACCTAGTGATTAAAGCTTGCGCCGTTACTGACCAGTGTAGCATGGGTGCATATAGCTAAGGCGCGCTTATCTCAACGATGGATGGCTGTGGTAATGGCCACAAGGATAAGATCTGTGGTCATTTGACACGACTGCGTATCACGGCAGACGGCAGATATAGCTGCTTTTTTCTATCGGTTGGTAGCTCCCTGTTCTTTGGCAGGGACTTTCTCATAACATGGCGTTATTTTTGGACTTGCTGTGATCTTCTATTGTGCACCTCCTGTTGCGCGTCCGGTGCCTGCTAAACATTGAGTCGATTGTGCAGCTCGAAAATTTACGAGATTGCAGAAAGTCATATAGCCACATAGGCAATACAAATATGGTACTTAGATGTGGGGTAGCTGTGAGGTGTCGTACCCGATCGTATCTGCGGCTCGAAATGCATTTCACAGATTGTAAACCACCAAATCTTTTACTGTAGAGTGCGTGGCTTCGTGGTTAGCTGGCAAAAACATCTCATTTGTTCTCAGTCTAGTTCCCGTGTCCTTCTGCTATTGCCGCTGTTTATCGCCTGAACAGGTCACACGTATCCACTAACAGAGTGAACTGTTAGTGCTGCTGGTCCCTTCTGTGATTGTGTTAACTGAACCAGTCGGTACATACATACACAGGCAGAAAGAAGGACAAAACAAGCACTGGCATAGTGCTTGCAAGCAAAGATCTACGGAGACTTGCCGCCGAATTTGTAGACGAATATATAGACATAACTATCGCTGACCATCACTATGAGAACGGATAAAGTCTACGCACGGTCTAAAATAAAAAGAGCAGTTCGTTTATTTTTATCTATTTTCCTCTCCTAGCGACCTCCAACAAGGTAAATGAGAAAAAAAAAGTGAAAAGGTCTTTTTTTCCATTCCCGCCTCGAAGGTTTTGGGCGCTCGGCTGGGGAAAAACACGCCACCTCACCATTAGCCATTGACATTGCGCCGGAAAACGCGACTGCATTGGGAGTCACTACGACGCAACGGGGCCTGCCTGCCGGCGAAGTTCCTAGTTCTATAGACAATTGGCGCTGCGAGCCAAACATCAGCGGCAGGAGGGTGTGTGCACAAGGAAGGAAATAGAAAGTTAGTTGAACACTTGAAGAAATGATATATGCGTGTACATATGTGGTCTGTGCTTGTTCTACCCTTACGAACGTTGCGGCTGTCACTCGGACGATTTCGAATGCAACTTCACGGCTATTTTTCGCTGTTGCTGCGTCTGCTCCTCGGGCTCTCGAGTTCTCCTCGAAGCTCTGTTTTCAGACTTCGCGGCCATTGTGGATGGAGAGGGACACAATGAATGATGATGGCATCCACGAAATATAGCCTCCATTGCTCTTTTGCAGTATAACTTGCGCTTACAGGCGCAGCATGGGAGTCGAATAGCTATGCGCTAGTGCACGATTTTGCCTAAATGGCTAGTATAGTTGAATAGTTGTTTAGCAACGCTACTGATTGATTCGGCAATCGTGCCGGAAGAGCGATGTTCGAAGGGCCGGAACTCAGGCCGTCTGAAAGGGCTAATCGGCCCGTTTATTGGGGAGGGGCACTCTATTTCGCCACAGAAGGCTTGTTAGAGAGCTCCTTTTTCTAGTCAGTGCAGCTGATACTCTCTCTCTCTCTCTCTCTCTTACTCTCACACGCATAC
>NW_019211454.1:61172151-61174722 GCF_002443255.2 Varroa destructor | reverse complement strand
TTTTTTTTTTGTCCTCTCCTTTGCTCATATATTTACGCGCAATGAGACCGCAAACAGGAGAGACTTCCCAAAAGTAAGCGGCAGAGAATGGGTACTGGGGCAGAAACGAGAGACGGGAACCGGTGCGTGAGCAAAGGCTGGGTTTCTCCCTACCTCCTTCTGTCCTTCTTTTTCCTTGCTGACGGCTTCTCATTATCTTTCGTCGTCTTTTGCGCAATTCTCTCAGATTCTTCGTCTGGCGGATGACGGGAAACCGCCAGTAGTAACACATGGATGGACGGATCCAGTCGGCTGGAAGAGTCGTTGTGAGAAGGGACTCCTTGAAGCCCAAAACACCCGGAACGAAATATTCCGTCATATCTTCTAGCACAATTCGCCCCGCTTTGTTTCATACCTTCATGAGATCCCTCGCCCCACTTCCTTCTTCTTGCTCGCACCCTCCTCGTTATACATCCTCTCAACGATGAACAAAGGCCACGTCGTCGCCGTCGCCGCCGCCGCCGCCGCCGGCACTTAAGCTGCTGCCTGAAGTTTGCAGCCTGTCGCTCAACCCAACCGGGCAGTTTGTTGTTGGCTTCACTATTGTACCGCTGGCTGGTGGCGTGGCATCCGTACTGTGATTATGGTGATGACGGCGGTCGTGGGATAAAATGATCAAACTTCCTAGGAGATTCTCCAAGTGGGTTATGCGTTCCTTATAACTGAACCGCCTGACAATCGTATCGGTTACAAAGACAGACATGCGGACTCTACAGCGACGATGATGAAGTTGGTTGCAGAAAACCGTATCAAGAATAGGCAGTAGCAGCGGTTAGAAGGAAGGAAGTCAAACACAAGCTTGGCGACAACGACAGCAGCGCTCCGGCGGCGGCGGTGACTGACCTCGCGGATGTGATGAGTGACGTCCAGCTTTCTCGGCTTCGCAAACTTTTGAATCATCCTGCTCTTTTGGCGGTAGCACGCTGATGTCTCAGGATGAGGCCACGATGATCGGTGTGATTTCCTCTCCCCATCTCTGCCTCTGTAGATAAAGCGAATTAGAGATTGGTCGAGAGCGAACAAGAAAAAGAACCCGTCGGCGAAGTGGAGGGCCATCACCCGTTGATCGACGACCAGAAGGGAGGAGAGGTAGCGACTAAGCTAAACAGTCGTGAAGAGCAAACGGCCAGCGAGCACGTGCCGCTGGCACGCCGTTCGCGCATTCACAACACAGAAAGAAAGAATCATGCGCTCGAGATTTCGACAGCGCTGCTATGTGCATTGGTAAGCTAGTAACGGTGACGATGATGAAGGGAATAGAGTCGTTACGACGGTGGCATCGGCTGTCGACAAAAGACCCGCAGACAGCAACAATCAGAGAAGCGGCAACGGCAATAGCAGTGGTAGTAATGGCGCCAAACTGGAATTCTCTTATTCCTCGTCGCGCGCACGCTGAGCGGCAGGCCAATGTGTCCCCTCTATGCCTTCATATGACTGTAAGCGGGAAGATCCAAGGGGCGACCCGGGTCGTCAGAGCCGACTCATCTTCACCCGTCGTAGTTTTCATCGCACGAGCAAGAAAAAGACCTCGGTGCTGGAACGGAACGGACCAAGAAACAAACACGCACGGTGTCTTGCTATCCGTCCGCGCTGTTCATTACACACATAGGCACGGATATAGTCAAGCACACATCCAAGGAGAAAAAGAAAATCATATTCTCGTAAAAGGAGTCCTGGATCGTCTCATCATAGGAGACCGACCAGACGCGGGCGTCTGTGACACGGGGGCCGGCAGACGACACGAGCCACTAAAAAATTGTGCACAACTTCCGGTTTCATTTCCGTTTTCGTTTGCCGCGGTCCCAGGACGAACCGGAGTGAACAAAAATTCCTAAATGGCAAAAATGAAAAAAAAACTAGCTTTTTTTTGAGGGGAAAAGGATCGCTGATGTTGATTAGAATCTACAAAGTTGTTTCTCGGGTTAAGGCCTGTTGAAGCGAATCGAAAAGGTATCTGCAATTTGGTAAATTCTCTGTTGTGCACTGAGTGTCGAAAATGACCACTTCAACCGAGCTCATCCTGGGTTTAGTGTTCAACGATTGTATAACGACTATTGTGGTATATTTGTCTTCGAGTCTTTTAAGTAGTTTCGAGCATGGCTGCTGCTCAAGCCACTAAACGCGACAAGATATGACCTCGGAGCTTCCTGCCTGACGGAACCGGCAAGTGTGATAGAAACCGTGAAACTTTTATTGAATGATTTCGACATCATGGCTGACCTAATTCTGAGAAAGCGTCGCCTTGTCATCGTGTTGAAGTACTACCCGAAAAAAGAATGACGCTCAATCGCTCTATCAGGCAATTGGTACTTGGTTATCCAATTGTCATAACGAAATGGGTTAGCCGATATGATATTCAAAGTAACCAATTATTTGTGATTGTTAACTAACCAGATGATTAGTAGGTAAGCTCAGATCCACAAGACGGCATAAACAATTAGTACTGCATTGCAGATCTATAGCACGATCCAGTTTAAGAAATTCAACATGATTGATTCACAACAATCACTACTCGCAAGCAAATTATATATA